>NC_052572.1:32581851-32733101 GCF_016699485.2 Gallus gallus
GGGAAAACGTGTTTCATGAAGTTAGACTATCAAATTTTGAAAAATGACCATAGGACATGACCGATTACTGTGTTCCGTAAACATTTTGAAAGCCTATTTTTGCCAGACCTGCTGTGTCCTAAACACCCATTTACCTGATGAAGTGTAACAGTTTAGATAGAATCATCTACAGCTTATCAGGTAAATAAAAGTGCTGTGTTAAAGACTCACCTGAACAGATACCTTATTTAAGATACGTAATTCCTCTTTTAAAAATTACCTGAATGCATATTCATATGATGGATAATGATTACAGCCCTGGCGCAGTCATCTGAGTTTGTCAGTTTAATACATATTTTAGAAAGGTCTCTAAATATAATAATGTTTGAAGGGCTCTGTTGGGAAATTATAACTGCCTTTAAAATTCTATTGTATGGGTATGTGTTCAAACAACGTGTATTGTAGCAGTTCTACTATTTTTCCTCTACTAACCTAAAGAACATGGTTTTCTTATTCTTCATGAGTGTATATAATGATATTGCATCAAAACAGTTCTTATGAGTAACGGCCAAGATTTTTTTTACATCAATCACATCGTTATTCGATCTGATTTCCCTTCTACTCAATGAATAGTGTTCTGTTCCTTGTAAGAAGTACGGCACAGGATCTGGATAACTAAAGCAGAGCTTTTTTCCCCCAACAGTGAAGCTTTTACTGTAACATAGTCTATTGACTTGCTGCCAATCATTAAGTTTCATACTTTTTTTTTTGCTATTCTCAAAGGAAATCTCATTTCTTTTTACTGGGATTTTGATGCCATATTCCTCGAAAAGTAACATCACTATATAAAAAAAAGAAAAAAAAAAGAATATTGTGAAGTAGCAATAGTAGCATGTGATTTTAGTCATTAAGATATGCTGATAAATTAAGATAATGAAAGAAGTACAAATTTCAATGTTTATATTTATCTTCAGTATTTATTATCCAGAGTGAAACCTGGATACTTATAACTTATGTCTTAGTGACTTCATTTACTTACACACAGAAGTATTTCTAGAGTCTCACAGTTTATTTGCATATTTCAGTATCTTCTTAATATTTTCTTATGAATGACTCTTTTTTTTTTTTTTTTTTTTTGAGAGAGAGAGAGAGAGAATTTATGCCAGCTAATTAAAGCATACAAATAACAACCTGTTAATCGGTGTAAGAGGTGGATACCTTCATTGAGATCTCATTTTAGATATGCTGCTACAAACACAGTGAGGCTTCTTTGTGCTTTTGCTCTGTAGTGGTTCCCATTCTGCATAGCATTGAGCAGGACTGAATAGGCAGTGTGTTACAGATCACTCTGGTTATCTCATCCTCATAACCACCGTAGTTTAGAAAAACTAAAGGCACTACCTCATTTTAGTTATCTCCTTGGACCAGTCATCTAAATAGGCTACTGTATGTGTTCTTAATGAAGGTGTAGCGTAACCCAGCTGTTTACAGGAGCTGCAGTATTGCTTGTGATGAGCCAGGAAATCAAAAGAGTCCATATCAAAGAGAACTGTTGAAATAGGTGTTAGAAGCAACCATTGATTTTTCTCCGGCAATAGTAAGAGAGGAAAAAGGGATCTTTCATGAATGTGTCTTTATACATATGGTTGAGTCTGGATTTGTTGAAATATGAATATACATACACCCTGCTGCCTCTCTCTGTGTATCAGTGAGTCTGTGTATTGGAACCATATATATGCCTGCATATATATGTGCATTTCTGCCTCACTGTGTATTTGTGTATGTGTATGCACATACACTCCTTCTCAAATGCTGAGAAGAGATTGTTTAAAAAATAAGATAGACTGTAACAGCCTTACTTTTTGCTTTATCCATAGTTGTGCTTTGCATGTGAAGTTTTCCCATACTTTCTGGCATAATGAAATGATTAATTGTATTTTGCACAGCTGTGAAGTACGTTGGCTAAAAATACCTTGATAAAGGGCAGAAAAGCAATATGACATTGCATTTTGTATTTTTTAATAGATATTTAAATAAATATGCAGTGTCTCTATTTAGTGTTTATATTAATGTCAATATACTGGTATTCATAATCTTTCAAAGTAGAATGCACAATGTTTTGGTTCTGCAAGTTATTTAATGCTGAATTTTAGCTGGTCTAACCTTTGTAACTGTTTGACTGAATGTCTGACTCACTGAAAGATGAGCTGTGTTCCCCAGCAAGGTGCACTCAGTGTATATTCTCAACAGTCTTCTAACAAGCTAATGCTCAAAGAATATGAAGTGTTTGATTTCAATTTATGGCCAAATATATTTTAAAGTAACCTAATAACTTCCACTGGTAACAAAGCACATTTTTCCCAATGACAGTGACAGAGGTAAGTTTGTTTACTTGCTTAAGAAAATCAGAACTTAGGAATGATGATGAAGAGGAGTAAATGTTTCCTGTGCATATTTTAAACACTTCAAATAATATGGACTGTAGTTTTATAACACTTTTATAACACTTATGGTGCAGAATACTGTGTTTCTGCTTTGTTTCTGCTTATTAAAGGTTAATATATACATATATATATATATTCAGGTATAACGTATTCTAAATAACTGAAACAAAAAAAGGACAGATACTTCATATACATCTATTTGTAAAGGGTATATTACATAAGTTTAAGAGGTACATTAATATATATATACTATTTTTCTTGCTTGCTTAACATTGAATGTAGTATCCTTCAGGATTTTATTTTTTATATTACTTCATTTTGCTTCAGGAATCAAGAGGGAGTTCAAACATCACCATGACTTCAAGCTAGGAATTCAGCCTGACCAGCGTTGAATCCCAGATTTTTTGGCATTGCAAGCTGATCTTGACACATCCTACAACAGTTTTATGCACAATAGAGCCAATTCCCAGTCTTCAGTCTATTCCTTCAGCCTGAATGTCACATCCAGTCCCAAAAGAACAATGGAAAATGGATTTTGTATCAATAATCTTTGAGAAGGAAAAAAAATTGCATTAATGTAAAATGATGCAATTAAAGTGCAATTTTGTTGCTACCTTTGGATTGTAGTTCAGCGTTCATATTTTTTGACATTAATTTTACGGTTTTATGAAAATGTGCATTCATATGTTCACATTTCTATGCTTCTAGTTCTTTGCATACCAAAACAGTTATTTTTTTTAACTTTTATTTATTGTGGTTGCTCATTTTTTATGTAATATATTTTTAAATGTTAAAGAATGACACATTTTGGGTAATTTTCCTCAGTCTTAAAAAAAAAAATCAATAAGCCATTTTAGTCTCTATCTATCAAAGTTGTTTCATACTTGTCTATTTTAAAGCAGGACTGCAATACTTTAATAGGATTGAGAGAGCTATTTGAAATGTATGCCAATGATTCCTGTCATTTCATGGCAGCCCTGCCATGGTTCACTGAGCCCCCTCTTTTCTCTTGTCAGCTCAACTGAAGACAAGCATTTAGTTGCAAACTTTAAGCAGGTTGTGCAAAACAGAAATGATGTGACTGCTTCTCTTCCTGCACAATAATGTCACTGCTGGTCAATGTGAGAAGGTCAGGTTGCTCCTTGTAAAGCTACATGATACCACTTGCCTATTTGAACAAGTTAAGTTAACTGCTGAATCTGGTCCCTGCAGGCATTGAAAACTCACCCTTTTATCAAGTCTGCATTTCATAAGAAAGAAGAACAATGGTGCAGGGAGGATTTCTGATGATATGTTTATGTACTTTATAAGGACAGTTCCCAAACCAATGTTGCAGGTAATATATTTAGTTTAAGCTGAAAGACTTTAAAGTAATGGCTGTTTTGACCTTCAAATAGACTCCTTTTTTGTTGTTGTTGGTAGGACCCAAGAGTGACACCCATCTTTGATGCTGACAGAATTTAAAGCAAGGCCATTGCCCTGCATTTTCTGCCTTGTAGCACACAAAAGTAAAATTGTATGTCAGGCCGAGATGTCGGGGAGCTGACAAGATGCCCCAGTGACATTTCAGCTGGAAAGAGCAAGTGTCTTGCAACCAAGTGGTCAAATATCAAATAATAGGTCAAGCAGGAAGGAGCTGAGTTCTAACCACAAAGAGGTTTCTGGTAACTTACTTGACAAGCTATTGGGCGCTTTGTGGCTTGACAAAGTGATGTTCTGTTGGGTATCGCTAGACAGACTGTTCTTTATCGCCTTCAGAAGATCAGACATTGACATTGATTAAACTCTTTAACCCTTAAAGGTTAAATCCTAGCAGTTTCATCATTGTGAATGAGGAACAAAAGAAAATTTGTAATATACCACTTGTTTCCATATTAATCACTGAACTCCCCAATGCTATTAACTTTTGATGTACTATGTAGTTTTTGACAAAAAGATTGAATGCAAAATCTATATAATAGATTGTTTCTTATTATGGACCAGTGATACATTAGAAAAATAATATTATGCATTATGGAATTTGTAGTTTCTTCAAATATGTCAAAGACGGGATTTGATTTTAGAGTCCTGACTACTGAAATTCCATTTTTTTTCTGGAAAACAATATTTGTGTAGATAATATATGACTTACAATGATCAAAGTCTTCCAAACGCCCTTGTTCTCAGGTACCAGAAAGGCTGATATAAATCTAAAATACCTGACAAAAGAACTTTAATCAAAGACTTTCAAGTTTTCAAGTAGCCTCTTGTGCAAGTCCATTGCTGACAGTCATGACACGCATGTGTACTAATACACAGCCATACAAAAACAAATACTAAATTCTCCAAAACTAAACTCTCACAGTAAAAGTTATCTGATACAGGAAGAACACTCCTTTTCTTTATGCTGATGAATTTAGTCTTGAACACTGAAGACAGAGATTTTGCTTCTCTCCAAAGTGCTGGCTCTCCTGCTTCCCGGCAGAGACCAATCTTGGTAAAGGTGCTGTAAGTACTGTATTCTTCCCTGACAGATATAACGTCAAGTATCCCTTATGTTTGCACAAAGAATGAAATAATATATTTCATAATATATTGAGCGGATTTTTCAGTACTGCATATAGAAGTGTTCGTGTGTTTCATTTTTAAAATATATCCTCATGGTACTCTACAGTTTCAGGAAGACAGTGCTATATTATCTCAACCTACTGAAGAAAATTTGCTACATACTTGTCCCTTCCCTGTCATTGCCAATACATGTGATATTGTGTATGTAGATACAGAGAAGTGATTTATT
This sequence comes from Gallus gallus, assembly GCF_016699485.2. Taxonomy (NCBI): domain Eukaryota; kingdom Metazoa; phylum Chordata; class Aves; order Galliformes; family Phasianidae; genus Gallus; species Gallus gallus. The sequence goes on from NC_052572.1 coordinate 32,587,051, forward strand.
TATGAAATCTGTTTTTCTTTCTGAAATCCATATCTAGCTGTCACTAGGACTGATCTCCTCTAGTTACTTCAGCTGCTCCAAGCATTAAGATTGTATAGAGGTCATAGCTATGGCAAACTGATTGTAGTTAATAGAAATAATCTAGCAAGCTATGATTTCTCACATAAACTGATTTGTATGCTTTCATTGAAAGGAGGGCCTATACCTCATCCAGACTGTTTAAATACCGACCAGCTGAAAGTTACAGACTTTTTCATAAACCCATTTGCTTTGAAGAGACTTTGAAATATGTGTTGTTTTGATATTAGATGTCTCATTTGTAGTGGGAAGCTCCTCTTTCACATATTATAAAGAAGCTGTTGAGTAACAAACTGGATTATCATTAGTTAAATACTCCCACGTTGCTTTTCCATGCATGTGATAAATTGGAGTTTGTGATAAATTCCAAGCAAATAGAAGAAATCCAGCTGGCAAGATCTCCTGTTAGTAGTTTACAGATGATCCCACCAAGGCATTTCTTTCCATTTTGGGAGGACACAATAAAAATCATGCTTGTGTAAAAGGTGACAATGCAGTTTGGTAGAAGTAGCTGCCAAAAGAGCATCCATGATTGATTTATACCCTCTGCTCTCTTTGTCCTGCTTCAGAAGTTACAAAGTTTGAGACCTTAAGCCTTACTTTCAAGGCTATGCATGGTTTGGGCCTGGGATGTCAGAAGGACTGCTTCCACTTAAGGAACCTCAATTCCGTCATCTATATTGTTCTGTGGGAACAACGAAGTTTTCCTTAGAAGGAAGCCTGCTTTTGGTGGGATTAGAATATTCTCCAGGATTTTTGGAAAATCACACAAGAAATAATTGATTACAGATCTGCCTTCTGGTAGGTCTAAAAATAAAATTAACTTACTTTCCCAAAAAGCAAGTCATCTCTAGAAAGAGACTGTGAATTATATGATTTTCACTGAATAGGAAGTTTTACAGTCTTTAATACAAACTCCTTGAGTATGTGTTTGCATGCAGTTCTCAACAAAGAGTTTATTGAGGTGACTGTGTTATCACTCCACATATTGTAAACAATTAATACTGCAGCAGTAGCAGAAAAGGGCTTTTCAACTCTCCTTTTCCCCCACAAATATTTGCAAATTCAGTACAAGCTTTACTGTTAGTAAAGTTTGATGTATAATTATGGGAGCCTTCTCCTTTGCTGGAAAATAATGTTTATTTCTGTACAAAGTAAATAAAGGACATTTGGGCTTGGAAGGCACCTCTGGTGATCAAGTAGTCATGCTCAGAACATGGTCAACTAAAATTACTAAGGGCCATGTCCAGTTGGGATTGTGTCTCTGCAATAATGGAGTCTATATACAGTCTCCCCTGTCAGCCTATTCCAGTGTGAAATCACCCTGAAAGTAAAAATGCTTCTTTTCTTACGTTTAAGTGAATTTTGTGAATTTCAGTAAAGTGAACTTCTGGCTGTTTAAGGAATTGCTGGATGAGATCCCTCAAGATGGAACAGAGCTGGCAGCTCTGTAAGATACCTTTCAGAGAGGATAAGAGCTCTCCATCCCTCAGTATAAGAAAACATGCAGAGGCAAGAAACTGGCATAGCTGAACAAGTATCTGCTGGGCAAAGTGAAGGAAGGGAAGCAAGGAAATGTACAGGCAGAGGAAGTATGCAACCTAGGAATAATGCAGGGATGTTGTCTGGATGTGCAGAGAGGGGATCAGGAAAGATTCTACAGGTACACTGATCAGACAAAAAAGGCCAAGGAGAGTGTACCTCATCTGATCAATGAGAAGAGAGAACTGGCTTCAACTGACATGGGGAGGTCTGAGGTACTCTGGAAGTTCTTTGCCTCAGTGTTTCCTCGTAGCCAGGCTTCTTGTGCCTCTCACATCCCCAAAACTCACATCCCTGAATCTTTCAGTGAGGCATAGGGAACAAAATCTCTCCTACTACAGAGAACAGCAAGTCAGAGACTAACTCAGACAGAATGTGTACAATTCTATGGGTCCTGGAGAAAATGGGTCAATTCTTCACATCAGCTGAAAGCACAGAAAGTTTTCTGCTGGCAAAAACAGACACAGAAAAAGCTGAGGTACTGAACAAGATCTTTACCTCAGTCTTCACTGCCAGTCAGGTTTCCCATATCTCTCAAATCCTTGAACATCTGGAAGGAGACTGGGGGAATCAAACTCCCTCCCACTGTAAGCAAAGAGCAAGTCTGAGACTACCTGATGAAAGTGAATAGGTACGAGTCAAGGAAGTGATTCAAGGTAGCCGGAGTGGTTCCACCAAGGGCTGATCGTGCCTCACCAATCTGATGGCTTCTATAGTGGAGTGACAGCATCAGTGGTGAAAGAAAGAGCCACTGATGTCTTCCCCCTGGACCTGTGCAGGGTCTTAGCTATGATCCCACAGCACAGTTTTATGTGTAAACCGGTGAGACCTGGAAGTGAAAAGTGGTCTATTCGGTGGTTAAAGACTTGGATGGATGATCGCACTGGAGGGTTGTGGTTGATGGGTCTATGTCCAGGATGAAACTGGTGATCCATCTTGGATCTTCTGGGGAAGTTGGGCTTGTTCAGTCTGGAGAAGAAAGGGTTTAGGAGAGACTGTAATGTTGATTTCTGATACTTAAAAGGAGCTTATTAACAGAAGGTAATGGACTTTTTACATTGTCTGATAAAACAAGGGGGCATGTTTTTAAACTAAAAGAGGTGAGATTTGGGTTAGATGTTTGGAAGATGCCCCATCCCTGGAGGTGTTTAAGGTCAGGCTGGATGGGACCTTGAACAACCTTATCTGATTGGCTGCAACCCTGCCCATGGCAGCAAGATTGTGTGGTGCTTAAGATCCTTCCTAACTCACCCAGTAAATGCGCCTGTGATTCTGTGATTCTATCTTTCTGTCAATGATTTGGGCAAAATAACATTCCTGTCTTATGGTCAACTTGGAGTCAATGAAGACATCCAGATTCTTTTCTGCTATGTTGTTCCCTATCCGATTAGTTCCCAGCCTGTCTTAGATCCCCATCTCAGACACTCCTTTTATCTCTTTTGTCAACAGCAAACTTGTAGAGGGTGACTGCATCTCATTACTAGGTCATTAGTGAAGCTCTTAAGCAGTCCTGACCCCAGTACTGACACTTGTGCTACACAACTAATGACAGACTTACCGGTGGACCTTGTGCCATTTATCATAACCCTCTGACCCTAGCTGTACAAGGAGATTTGAATTCACCTTGTTGTTCCCATACCTTGTTCTTATTTTCTTATTCAGTGGTGGGTCATTTTGCTGCATATATATGTATATATATATGTATATATATATAGATATAGACACTGCAAAAGTGCTGTATTAAGTGAAATATATATTTTTTATTTTTATTTTATATATTTTTTTAATTTTTAATCACTTGTTTGTCATTTTCATCAGTTGACTCATTTTATTACTGAGAGCAGCATTTGATCATACTAGTCATTTCTATACTTGAGAAGTTACCAGTGTTTATTGTTATCCAAGTCTGCTTATTTGGAGGTACAGGCTAACACCTAAAAACTATTTAAACTCTCTTTTGAAATACAAAATTACATCAGAAGAATTTTTCTCATCTTGTTTTCTCTTCTTCAATTAAAGACCAGTGAACCTTGGTCAGTATCAGTTAGATCCAAATCTTTATGTGAAGAGTATCTTTCTCCCATTCTTGGACCTTGACATCAAGCTTACTCAATGTTTCTCTCTCAGTTGTTGATCAGCACTGAAATTTAATATGCTTGAAACTTAAACTCACATTGTGGATCTGCCAGGACAGTCTTCCCTGTCTTTGCAGCTTTCATCTTGCCCACTATAATGTTAGTAGACTCTGCTCGATTCAGCCTTACTTAGGTCTTCATAAACTCATCCTTTTTAGATAATCATTTCACATTATGCTCTCTTTTATGACCCCAAAATTTACCTGTTACAGTATTCAAGTATCTTCTTTCCTCCATGCTGAACACTGACTACTAAAACAATGGAATTTAAAGAGATCTTAACACATATTACAACTATTTGTCTCCTTTATGTATGATGATTTTCGATTAGAAGTGGCATAAGTACATACCCTTACAGATTATATACCTTACAGATTATGACATTTGAGATTTTTAATAAAAATAAAAAATGGTTTAAAATAATTCCAAAATCCTTTGTTCACAAGGTAGTTATCCAAACAGCAAGACAATTAAGAATTAAATATGAAGTCCTTTCCTACTTTTGTGCTATGTGAAGGTTAATAAAATTTGTTCCTGTAAACAATAGCATGGGAGAAATCTTTCCCGCAATATATTTGTTGAAGAAGATGCATTCTAGTTTCAGGCTTTATTCTCAATTGGCTTACTGATACAAGTTTATGTCAGACATTTGGGTTGGGAAGCTGTATTATTAAAGCACTGACCTTAACGAGAGTCATGCAGCTAAAATCCTGCACAGTTCTTTTAAAATGTCAGGTGTTAATGTTATTTAAATGCAGTATTTGGTGGTTTAATTGAGTCATGCTTCGTTGTCTTTTACTGCACATTAATGCCAATGAAACACTGATTGTTGACAGAAAGTTCTCTTCAGCAAAGTATACACTGACATATCATGCTGCTAGAAGAAGAGAGTGGAAGGCAGAATATTCTTACCCTGCTGGAGTAGGAATCCTGTACTGTCTAAATGGTGGCAATTTTCATTATACACTGACAGGAAATGTGAACTAGATTTTTTTTCTTGTATATGTTTTCATGCCTTTTGAGAGGACTGATAAGACAGACCTGTTGGGTCTCCGGATAAATTCATCTCAAGATTTTTGATGGGTGTATTATGTAAATTAGTAAATGTACCTTGAAAAGTGCAAGGCCAACTTCAGAAAGATTTGTTGTGGGAGCACTTTCTGATAGCTTTTGTAAGCTTCGTTAGGACACATCAGTAGCTTTTCCTCCTGTCTTCATCAAAGATTAGAAAAAAAATTAGAAACTTTATTTCTCCATATATTTTTTAATGTTAAATTTCCAAGCTGATCTAGAAACATCAGGGGGAAATAGGCACAGGCATAGCATGAAAGGCATAGAAAATGGTAAATTGTGTACTCACAAACAAACAAGCTCTTGAAGTGGAATGTGAGAAATACTGTACATTGGTGATCCTACAAAACCTTGTGTCCACAATAGATAGGGTATATTTCATACTGTGCTTCTGCATGGTAGAATAACCATTCCAAAATAACTTCCTCATATGGACAGCTGCTATAAACTTCCTTATTTTGGCTGAAGTAGCCTGCAAGCTCCTTGTCTGGTCCCACAGGGTTTTGTCATGTTTTTGGGCTCTGTGCTTTCCAGGATTTTTCTCATGACTGCAGGATATTTTCTGGAAGTCATTAGAATCCTGTGTCCTGGAAATGAGCTTGCTCATGACTCATATTTCTTTGATTTTTTGCAAGCCAGTGTCATTTTTTAACTTGATGTTAGCCAGCCTGGTTGAAGTCTGCAACTGCAAATGGGCCCAGTTTGTATGAAAAACTTCTGATACATTGTCTGAACTTCCTGATTCTGATGCTGTCTTATGTAGTGACATTAGGACAACACACTTTGGTTCTCAAAAGTACAGCTATGAGTTTGAATATTATGTGAGCAGAAAAAGTGTAATTAAACACTTGAATCTTTTGTGAGTGGTAGACCACTCAGATTTTCCATAGAAAGCTGTCATAGTGGTTAGGAACAGCAGCTCATTTAAGTGCCTGTCTTTATGGATTTAAATAAAAATATTTAGCTTCCGTATGGTGTCTAAGACACTATGAAAGCATTTGGAATCAGATTAACAATTTCAGAGTAGAGATTACTGGCTTCTTCCAAGATCTGTGCCAAGCCCCTTGATCTGTGCTGGAGAGCAGCATGGGTTCAGTGGGCAGGGCCTATTGGAATCCGATCCTCAGGACCCAATTCTTGTGTCTTGCCACTGGACCAAGGGGAATAAAAAAAAAGAATACTTCCAGCTTCTAGAAACTCAGAACTGTGCTGCAGAGTGCACTGACCAATACAGAGTGGTGTAGCTGTACATAGACTTGTGGGAACCTGGTGCAGCTGAAGTCTAACTGTCCATGCAATGTTTTCGTATGTGAACAGCTTTAGTTCTAGTCAGTTGGTCAAAATACTCCAAAGAGGAAGGCATGTAAAAATGACCAATTAAGAAAACTATGATAATATTTTCCCAGTATTTTTCTGCGTTAGGGAAATAAGTTAAAAATGGAGATCAGCTATAAAAAGCTTTAACTGTGAAAGATCAGTCAGAAAAGACTTGTGAATCTCCGCGTCTTTAGAGGACGTGAAGTAAGTTGTACCCTTGTACTGCAGCAAAAGCCTGCTTATTTCTAAGAAACGGTTTTGTATGATTTTACTCATGGATTAATATTTCACATGGTTGGAACACTTTCCTTATGAAGACAAGCTGAGGGAGCTGGGTATGTTCAGCCTGGAGAAGGCTGGAGGGAGAATGCATTGTAGCCTTCCAGTGCAGGAGGGAAATCTACTTTTGACACAGGTAAGTAGTGATAGGACAAGGGGGAACAGTTTTATACTAAAAGATGGGAGATTCAGATCAGATGTCAGAGAGAATTTTTCACTGAGAGGGTGGTGATGTGCTGGCATGGGTTGCTCAGAGACATTGTGGATGCTCCTTCCTTGGAGTTATTCAGGGTCTGGTTGGATAGAGCCCTGGGCAGCCTGATCTAGTATTTGATTTAGTGGTTGGCAATCCTGCACAACAAAAGGGCGTTGAAACTAGGTCATCTTTGAGGTAACTTCCAACCCAATCCATTTTATGATTCCGTGGTATGGGTAGAAGATGCTGGCTATGTCCCTCTGTCAGAAGAAGGACAAAAACACCTCATCTTTTATATCAACTTCTCCTCAAAAGAAGCCAGAGAAACAAATAAACATAACTTCAGGTATCCTTTCATCATGGAATCCCTTAATCTATGTGCTTGAATGTAAATTATCCTAAATAAGAATTTCTACCCATTTTTGCTGCAGTACTTCAAAAAAAAAAAAAATCCTCGGATGAAAACTGTTACTATCTGCAAAGTTAATTCATGGCCATCTCTACTATACTAATATACTGAAGTCTATGAAGCTATCCTAGTTTACTGAAAGTGCATTTTTTTTCTCATATGAAACATTCTCTTCTACAATTGTAACTGCATTTAATGCCTTCACTAAACATTGTTTGGATTTGCACTTCTGTACTTGGGTGATTGGCTGATCTCTGTGCAGGGGAAGATAGGGGAAGCAATAAACCTTACTCCTGGGGTACTGCATTTGCTAGAATTTCTAAGACATTGCTTAAAACCTAAGGGACAAAGCCTTGAGTGAATGACTTCGGACTGTTACTAATCGTAAATTTAAGAACTGATAAGTAGGATCGTTCATGAATGTCTGAGACCTCTTTTCCAGTAAAATCAAATGCAGCCTGTTTTCTACACAAATAAAACTAAATTTATGTCCTAAAGAATCCACCTTTCTTTTGCTTTTCAGGAGAAATCTGCCTATAGTAGTCTTCTGTAGTCACAGGTCCTGACCAGACTACAGAACTTACATTCACAAGGCAAATAATACCATTCTCTGCAATAGAAAATTAGATTTCTTTCCCTATCAGAAGCATGCAGTTTAACAGTGGGCTGAGCAGGAACATAAGATTCTTCCTATTTCAGCAAAAATGTTTCTGTCTCACGTACACACACAGCTTGACTTCCCGAAGGGTACAGATTAAACAGTTGGGGTTATTTGAAAAAGTGTCTGAAGTCCTCCTTCTAGCCAGAAAGAATTGCACTATAAAGATTTATAATTTGAAAAGGAGGAGTTTCCTCTTTTTGGTGCAGCACAAAAAGCCTTGGTTTCTTTTAATAACTGAAACGGTTTCTACCTCTGTCTGAGTCTGCAAGAACCTCTCGCAAAGTTCACAGTGTAGTTACAGTTCACCGTGTGAGATAGTCAAACACAAACTTATTTCTTTGTACAGCTGCTAGTTATCTTTCTTCATTGTCTGTTGTCTAATTCACACCCAATTTAGAGACTGTAAATCTGAAGCTTTCAGAAGGGTATAAATCTTAGGGACAAGAAGTTGAAATGCTTGGAGCTACTTGAGTTAACTTGAGACTGGAATCTGCGAGGCTGTACTCTTGAGGAAAGTGTTGTGACCAAAACTTTCTAGTGGTATTAACAAGCTCTTTTTTTTTTTTTCTTCCTTTCCTTTTAAATTCCACTTCTATTATGTACTTCTATTATGTTTTTATATATTACACTTCTATTATGTTCCTTTTTGCTTTGTTCCTCTCATTATGTATGCCTATATATCTAATATTTTCCCTACAATGAAAATTCTGTTTGTTTTCCTGGAGTGAAGCAGCTCTCTGTGAGAATGAAGATAGGAATAAAGTAGTTCCAGGCAGTGAAACTTTGAGTGTTTCTAGTATTGTCTTGGGCTAGAGCTTAATCATTCTGTCAGAAATACAGGGTCACTGAACTAAGTTGCAAACCTAATACTGTAGTTTTGTTCTAAATACCAACATAAATAAATACTAAAAGATACTTAACAGTCTTTCTTTGCCCTGGTTATTCACACGGTGAGGGGTTAATCTAAAAAAAAAGAAAAAGGAAAAAAACGTGTCCTGTCCAAAAGGATAACATTATTTTACCCTTAGTGCTTCTGCTTTTCTTAAAACAAATAAATAAATTACATAATTTGCATGATAACTAAAAGTTTTGAAGATTGGAACTTAGAGAAGTGTAAGGCTGATAGCAAAATGAAAGTCATCAAAATCAATCAATTCACTCAGTATATATGCAGAATGCATAGTGTGTAGTGTACACACCAAGAGACCAGGATATATAGTCACTCTAGTAACATGTTAGAGGGAGAATTTGGTCATTTTGAAATTTGACATTTGCATCCACAGCAAAAGAGAGGATGAACATGCCCTAAAATTCCATAGTTCACTCTCTCTTTTGCTCACAGTACCCAAGAGCGTTTAGCTTGTTTAGGAGACATTGCTGGTTTATGATGACTGCTTCCGTTATGGCATAGACTAGTGATCTAATCATTCTCATGGATCACAGAACAAAGTCATCTAACTAATAAATTGCTTCAGCAAATAACAGCAAACAAACCACTGGCAGAAAGTTTTACAAATCACAGAAGTACTGAATCATCTGTGTTGGAAGGAATGTCTTGATATAATCTAGTCTAAGTCTCCTGCTTAGAGCAGGGTCTGATAGAGCAGATTGTGCAAGATTGTCTCCAGTCAGGTGATGAAAATCTCCAGGGATGGAGACTATGACTGTGTCTTCTACCTCTCCCACATCCAGATCTTTATTTCTTATAACCCTGTTCAAACAATAATCACGAGTGGTGATCCTTATGGCTTCACCCAACTTAAGCAGTTAATGATTAGCAGCAGTCATTATAGATGTGAGTGATCACGACAGCTGCATCTGTTTAAAAGCGGATTTGTGAGAAACATAATAACACACTAGCCAAGGTCTAATTTGAGCAATGTACCCACCTATCCACAATGCTGGTCAGTGTCTTAATCATGTCAAATTTGGAAGAAATTAACATCTACAGTCAGTATGCAAATATGACTATAAGTCAATCATCTTACTCTGTAAATAGTGAGCAGACCAAGAGCTTGTTGAGTTCTTGGTAGCTTGGCCTTACAGCTTGGTAGCTGGCCTTACAGCAGGATCACCCGCTGATTAGAGACTCCTCTTGAGGTTACACCTGCTGCAGAGCTCCCTTATGCCTTGATGTCAAGTAACATCTTGCTGCTACAGACAGTTTGTAAGTGACTAACATCTTGCTTCATAAGCTTCACTGAGATTCTATCTTTGATTAATTGTACACATACTGTCCTTTAGACAGTAAACACTGAGCAAATCTTGGACTAGGATTGGATTCAACTGCTCGTAGGCTGCTTATTACCACTTTGGTTCGAGGAGTCTAGAAAGCAAGAGGGTCTGAACCTCATGACACAACAGGAGAGCCTCCTCAACCTTTAAACCATATAAAGGTTTAAACATAAACCATTAACCAAACCTGAGACTAAGTTTGGATTCAGCCACACCTGTGCTTCACTGAAGTCTAGGTGTTTAGAAAAGCTTACGTTCTGAACCTTGTTTGCCACTGGGATGTTCTCCTGTAAAAATGTGTTTAAACCTATCCTCCATGCAGTAAATAATCTAGTGCACCTTACCATCTCAAATCTCAAGTCACTCTCATATTTATGAGTAAGCTTTGTTATATCATTATTTTATATCAATAAATACACTGCTGCATTTCTTTTAATAGTGAAGTGTATAATTCTACCTTTGACAGAGATTCAACTTCCTCACTAGAGAAACCTACACCAGTGTTTGGCCACCTCTTCAAATACAGAAGTTTCCATTTGCTCTTGTTGAACATCAGGAGTTTCCTCTACTGAATTCTCTAGCTTATTACAGTCCCACTGAATCATGGAAAAACTCTGTGATGTATTAGCCCCTCTTCTCATTTTTGTAGCATCTGTGAACATGCTGAGGATGCGCTCTATCTCACACTTCCACCACAAATAAAGGTGTTGAAAAAATTGGACACAATTCATCAGCCACTTTTTAATCCAGTTCTTTATCTCTTACCTAACCTTTACTAAGTCAATTTCTCTATTATAATATTGTGGGAAATCATAGCAGAGTGTGAACTAAAGGCAAGATGAAAAACAAGCCAACATTCAGTTTACTGCATTGTAGAGGGCAATGAGGCTGGTCAAGCATGATTTCTGCTTTTTAAATCCATGCTGTCTCTTCCTAAAAACTTTGCTGTTCTTTGTGTATCTGGAAATGGTTTTCAGGAACAGATGTTCCATCATCTTCACAGGGACTGAGGTGAGGCTGATGGCCCCTAGTTCCTCAAAACTTCCTTTTTGCTATTCTTGTAGACGGAAGTGGTATCTACTCTGCCTTTATGGGTTTCTCTTAGTTGCTATGACCATTCAAAGATAATAAAGAGCGGCCTTATTATGAAATAAGGCAGCTCCTGCAGCACGTTTGGATGCTAAGGACCCATGGACTTATGTATATCCAGTTTTGTTAAGTATTCCTTAGCTTGGTCCTCCTCTTTGCCTTGGATTTTCCCTCTGGTCTCAGGGACCTGAGATTCCTGAAATCTGTTTTCAGGACTGCAGGGTAAGGAGTTAGGCAAAGAGGGTGTTAAGTACCTTGTTGCTCACTGTCAACTGTCACCAGTTTCCCAGCTCCATTCAGCCAAGTGTTTACATTTTCTCCAGTCTTCCTTTTACTGTTTGTGTACTTGCAGAATATTTTTTCTAATACTGCATATGCTTTGCTAGATTCAAACCCAGGTAAAACCTCAGCTTTCCTAATGCTGTCCCTGCATGATTGAAGACATCTCTATATTTCTGAGTAGCATGCTCCTGTATCAATGTAATGTACACTTCACTTCGAAGTATGAGTTCTGTTAGGTGTTCCTTGCTCATCCAAGCATGCCTCCTACCTTTACATGAATTTCTACTTGTTGAGAAAGAACTTGGAAGAGGTGTTCTTCAAATATCAACCACCTCTACTATTTCCCAACTCAGTGAATGAATGAAATGATGAAAACACAGCAGGTGATCATGCCAACTCTTCTTGCCCACTTGAAAACCATTTACATGAATCAAATGGAAATAAGATTTAGGTGGAAGTAGTTCTTCCATGTCTACCTAGAACTATCAATTTGGTTGATAGGCAGGAGTAGAGCAAACAATTAAAAAGTCATACCAACTGTTACCTTGTGACCAAATATCAACAAAAATACAGCTTCATCTTGACATGTTGTAAACTGGAGACATTCAAACACTTTCATTTGGGATGGACTTAATTATCACGTAGACCTATTCAGGTTAAAAAGTTAGTCTGTATCTCAAAGTAAATTGTTTAATGGTATTTATAACAAGGAAAGTTGTTGTGCTTTCCTCATCCATACTTTATGTTTTGCAAGAAGATCTAGAAGTATTTCTATGGCTGAAATTTGTTCTTATTGTTTTTTTTTTTTTTTTCCATGTCAAACAGGAGAAATTCTAATTGTAAGGAAATTGTTTAAAACATTAATTTCTTACAACTGGTTGATAGAATCTCTCTGCAGATATATATGTATTTTTTTAAGTGAATACTTCAGAAATAGATTGTAAGTGAAGGATAGATAATATAACGTGGATAAAAGTGGAATTTATAGGTGCTGCTAATGATCAGAAAATGAAAGGGTCGGTAATAGCAATTAATATTTGTGAAGTCTGCTACTCTGTTCTGTAAGATGTTAAAACTGTGTCTGAAGACAGGACAGGATTAAAATACTTACTGATTGGCTGATGAGCAAATGGTAAGGTTTAAAAGCAAAGAATTGACTAATATACATTGTATTAATTAAACTCATCACTATGAATAAACAAAGGCTGGTACCCCATATTCTGTAAATTCCTGAATTGGCTACAGATTGAGTGGACTTCAAAGATCTGATGTCTTGTAAACCAGAAATCACCTTCAGAAGGTTCTTCTTCCACAGCACAGGGGGGCTGTGAGAAACATTTTCCACTGCATGATTTTCACTGTTTTTTCTACTGATTTAGTAGGCCCCCAAAACAGAAAGACTTAATCATTAGTAAGTAGTCAAAGAAGTGCATCAATTTAAACAGCTCTTAATAACCAGATGTGAAACAATTATAAAATATTATGATTAAACCAACAATGATGGAGACAGCCTGGTCATATTAAGAACGGAAAGTAGGATTGGCACTTAGGAAGGAGGAATAATAAACTGTACAAAAACTAAGGAGATATATCTCCTGTGTGAAATCCTGACACTACTAAAATCAAGAGGAAATTCTTGCTTTTTATTTCACCAATAGAATCATAGAATAATAGGATGGCTTGGGTTGGAAGGGACCTCAAGCACGATCAAGTTCCAACCCAGTGCCACAGGCAGGATTGCCAACTGCTAGGTCAATTACTAGATCAGGTTGTTGAGGGCCCCATCCAACCTGGCCTTGAATACCTCCAGAGACGAGGCATCCACAGCCTCTCTGGGCAACATATTCCAGCACCTCACCACTCTCCATAAAAACTTATCTCCTGACATCTAATCTAAATCTCTCCTCCTTCATTTGAAAACCATTCCGCCTTGTCCTATCTCTGTCTACCCATGTAAAAAGTTGATTTCCCTCCTGTTTATAATCTGCCTATAAATACCAGAAGGCCACAGTGAAGTCTCCCCTGCAACTTTCTCTTTTCCAGGTTGAGCAAGCCCAGCTCCCTCAGCCTTTCTTCATAGGAAGGGTACTCCAGCCCTCTGATCATCCTCATGGTCCTCCTCCTCTGGACCTGCTCCAAAAGCTCCACATTTATCCTGTGTTGAGAACCCCAGATCTGGATGCAGTACTCCATCTGGGGTCCTGATGAGGGCAAACTAAAGGGGGAAAATCACCTCCCTCAGCCTGCTGACCACTCCTTTTCTTCCAGAATACCATCGGCCTTCTGGGCTGCAAGTGCACACTGCTGGCTCATGTTAAGTTTATCATCTACCGGGACCGCTAAGTCCTTCTCAACAGGACTACCCTCAAGAATTTCCTCTCCCGATCTGTTTACATATCTACAATTATACCAATATTACACCCAAGGTGGAAACACAAGAAACTGCAAAGATGCTCAGTGCTTTAAGGAATGTTAATGAGAAACTGTGATTTTCAGTGTTCTTCCTTTTCTGGGGTAAGTAGGTCCTGTAGACATTTTTGTTGCTGCAAATAGAGTTCCTTCTCTTTTCTTGGAGACTTTGAAAGTAAGTGCTTCAAGCTCATTTTAACATTGTTGAAAACATTGCCCAAAGAATGTGAGATAAATAGATTCAAATATTCAGCCTCCTTAACTTCTGTGGGTCTCATTTCCATAATCAGTAGTTCTGTCAAATATTTAAGCAAATTTTAAAATGTAGAAGAAAGTGACTGTCTCATGCCTATATCGTGTCACCTGCTTGCATGCAGTTTCTGGATAGTTAGACAAGTAGATAGACAGATTTCCCCAATTTCCTTTTAATGTCTTTCCTATACTTAACTTTCACTGACATTAAAAGACTATCCTGTCATGAAGTGTTGCACAATCAGAAAAGATCTGCAGCACAAATAACAAAGAAAGTAGGAGAAAATGAGTCAATTCTACACATCAGCTGAAAGCACAGAAAGTTTTCTGCTGGCAAAAACAGACACAGAAAAAGCTGAGGTACTGAACAAGATCTTTACCTCAGTCTTCACTGCCAGTCAGGTTTCCCATATCTCTCAAATCCTTGAACATCTGGAAGGAGATTGGGGGAATCAAACTCCCTCCCACTGTAAGCAAAGAGCAAGTCTGAGACTACCTGATGAAAGTGAATAGGTACGAGTCAAGGAGGTGATTCAAGGTAGCTGGAGTGTTTCCACCAAGGGCTGATCGTGCCTCACCAATCTGATGGCTTCTATAGTGGAGTGACAGCATCAGTGGTCAAAGTAAGAACCACTGATGTCTTCCCCCTGGACCTGTGCAGGGTCTTAGCTATGATCCCACAGCACAGTTTTATGTGTAAACCGGTGAGACCTGGAAGTGAAAAGTGGTCTATTCGGTAGTTAAAGACTTGGATGGATGATCGCACTGGAGGGTTGTGGTTGATGGGTCTATGTCCAGGATGAAACTGGTGATCCATCTTGGATCTTCTGGGGTCCATCTTAGGACCAGTGCTCTTCAACATCTTTATCAGTGACCTAGACAGTGAGACTGAGTGCATTCTCAGTGTATTTGCTGATGGGAGGAAACTGAGTGATGCAGTGGATCTGACTGGAGGAAGAGATTTCATCCAAAGGGATTTGGATAGGCTTGGGAAGTAGCGCACATGAATGCTCTGATGTTCATCGGGGCCAAGAATGCCCCATCCTTGGAGGTGTTCATGGACACGTTTAATGAACCATGGATCCTGGGCAGCCTGACTGGCAATCCATCCTAGGCGTAGGGGGTATGGAGCTAGATGTTATTTAAGGTCCCTTCCAGCTCAGTTCGTTCTGTGATTCTGTAATTCTCTGATTATTCTGAAGTGCTGACTCTCCTGTACACAGTGGTATTGCTCTGGTACTGATGAAGCTGAAACAGACTGACACTGCTGAGAACTGCTAGCTGTTTTTTGCATTCCTATCACATATTCAGACGGCACTGCTATGTCATCTACAATCTTTTTCACTTGCTTTGCTTCGTTCCTATCTTGTGCCCTTATTAGAGTTTTCAATTGATTTCTGCTACTGCGTCATCCAGTCAATTGTAACACTATGCAGTGCAAGGTTTAAGGGGAAAAAAAATGCTGCTGTGGTTACTACGTGGTTTGCCTGTAAGTTGTTCAGGATTCCCTGCTGTTTGTTTTCATATAAGAATCAACACAGTTTGTAGCAAAGCCAATGATCTCAATAGCAGAATTGCTGTGATAGAATCACTATGGAGATTTCTTTCTTTTTCTCTTGCCCAAAGTGAGGAAAAAAATGAGGAAGTTGATTATCACACTGTTTTCAGTAGTTAACACTGCTCTGCATTATGGCAAGTTGTATCAGACAGGGGAGGTCTCTGTTCAAACATGTATTTCCAGTAGCACCTTCTAACAAATTAACAACGTCATCACATAAGACAATTGAGTAGTTTACTGCATTTCTCTGTTGTAACAAGTTGTATTGCCTCGTGCTTTTCACCTGAAGGGTCTACTATTTCAGTGGAGGAAGTGAAATATTAAAATTCCTAATTTACAGTAATAAGATGAGGATCAGAGAGAGTTGCAACTGCCCTTAGAGATACCTCTTCCAACCTGAAAATGAAATTGATTGCAAAACTTAGTTATTTTCATGAGAACAGCCCCTTTTTTCTTTAGTGTGCCATGTATAGAGAAAATCACATTCCTGGCATAAACTAGTTAGAATTTGTAAAACACCTTAATTTTCCTCCTTTTTTAGAAGTAGTTTTATAAAAAAGGGTATTAGGATCATTGTTGTTGTGTTTGTCTGAGTGCATCTGTTGAGTTAGTTTGTTATGAGGACCGTTAGGAGGCACGGGTGGGTTACACGTGCGTAATCTGACTTTTGTGATAAACTGCTTGAAAACGATGACTGAATAAATATTTTTGAAAATGAGCAAAATGCATTTACTTCCCCTTTAAATTCACTTGTAGAATTGGCACCGGTTCTCCTTTTTTGTTTATTTTCCTCATTCTGCCTTATTGAGAAGTGGCCCATGCTGATGGTATCTGACAACACCCCCATGCCCCTCTGTACTGAAAACACGCTGTAGCTTGTCCCTTTCGAGTCATCCAGATGTACTGTATTCAAACATGACTTTTGCTGAAGCTGTATACCTGCAGCACATCAGATTAGAGCAATGAATAGTGAGAAGTACTTAGAATGAAATCTAGCAAATCACTAAAACTGAACAGGAGGTTTAAAAAGAGACAGAAACAAAAATAAACCAACCAAACAAGACCAGAGTTTACAATTGGTTTATTTCTTTACTGGATTCCTGGATACCTAACACTAGAGCCCATTGTCTGCGGGAAGAATAAGGAAAGAAGACCTGCAGGTTTGCTCAATTGCACTACGTATCCCTGCAGATATGCAGTACGTTTATTGATTGCCTGTCTGAAGACTTGACTCAGGTATCCAGCTCTGTTTTTGCTTTTCAGTGCTGGACTTGTCAGTCCAGCGTGTTTCCGTTTCTAAGGGTTGGAAGATGCATTTTGCTGTCTATTATTCCCACACAGAAACCAACCACATCAGTGGGCAGACCTGATGGGCATTCAAAGCATGTTGTTTTTCTAGCAGAATGCCACGACTGGCCATGTGGGTTGTGGGCTGAAGAAGATATCCCTAAAGGAAACCAGGTACTAACCTGCTACAAGCATTATCATTTAACACTGGAGTGAGGTGATGTTGGGGCAGAAAGTATTTTTCTACAAGGAAAATCAACAAGAATGAGTTTCTAAAATTTTACTGGGCCAACTCAGCACATCTTTTTGACTTGTGACAGCTAGATTTCTATAGCACTGAACACAGCCCAGCTATCTGTTTGCATACACAGGATGCTGACTCCCACAGTGCCTGGCAGGGTTTTGCTAACGGGGTTTTAAACCCATTCCTTTTACAACAGAGAACACAGCAGAAGTTTTCAACTGTACAACTCTTTCTCTCCATTTCCCTTCTGGTCACATACACCTAAGCCTCTGTTGCTGTAAAACCTTTTGTGCCTTTCAATAATCATGTAAGAAGTAGCCTGTTTAACCGGACTGTTCTTGCTGTATACTTTGCTTTTTTTTATTTCCAGAAATGTTCTGATTTAGTATCTGTTCTTACACCTGCAGAGGAAGGAGAACTACAAGTGCTGTAAAAAAAGAAGGACAATTACCAGTTGAAAGGGGAGGGAGGCGAGAAATTTTGTATTCACTATCAGAATAGAAAAAAAAAACTATAAAAATATGATATTATATTTTATTCCCCCATTTTACTTCTTGAGTTTCTTCTTCTCCCCAAGGGGTGCTGCAGCTAGTAACACAGAGTATTTCCAGACACCTCAAATGCATCAGCAAGTGGAAGCCAAGGCATAAACCAAAATTTTGAGCTTTCTCTCATGAAAGCATCCATTTCTCCAGAGATGCTCAAGAAACAACCTTCTGCAATAGATACTCTTTCCCATCCCAGGTGAGCTTCTTGCAGCCTCTCCAAGAGGCAGAGCCTCTCTCAGCCACTTCAGAAGCAGAGATCATGTTTTAGCGATGGGGCTGCTTGGAGCACTGTTGGTCCCAGCCCTTTTTAAGAAGCAGAAACACAAAATGTGTTTTTTGCCATCATTTTCCAAGAAGGAAGTGTATTGCGACTGAGTATTGTAGAGCTGCATGTGAGCTATGACAATTTAACGTTTCTACTGCAGTAAATTTTAAGCAGGCTGACACAGTCTCTATTAGCAACTCCACAGCACACAGCTGATAGTGCTGACACCAAGGTTTTCACTATGGTTCAGGAATTCAAGGCTTTTTATTATTATTATTATTTTTTTTTTTTGGTCAGAATGTTACAAAACCCAAGATAAGTTAATTAGTAAAACAAAAGCAGTGAAAAAAAGCTTTAAATTGCAAATACAGCGTGTCAGAGACTGTTTTAAAACTGATTCAAATAAAAGCCCCTGCATATCAAATCCTGTGAGCCGTGCAGGGCTGGGAGCTAGATTGGCATGTCAGATATGTGGATCTACCCTCTGTGTGCCAGGGGAGCCCAGATATGTGAAAACACAGGTGTCACCCCATGATGGCAGGCTGGGAGCATTCCCCCAGGGCAGTCTGGTGTCTCCCACGGGGGTAAGTGCTGGGGCAGGCCGAGGCTGCTCGGTCTGGTGAAGGAGGCCTCACGCAGAGCTCTGCCTGAGGTGCCTGCAAAGCCCAGTGTGGTGGGTCCTCCATCCCCATGCAAGCAGATGTCCACGGGATGATTCACGAAACTGTAATTACGCGCAATAAGTACGAATGTTTAATTAATCAGGTCTCGTGTCCTTGTTATCCCCTCACTGGGTTTCACTAATAATGACCCAGAGGAAAATTCTGCTCCTGTCTGCGAATTATATTTTATTTACAAGGGCTTCATTTCTTAGGCAATTTTTCTCTCATTCCTGGGTAGGACTACCAACAAGAAAACAAAATTCTGATGGCCTTTAAAAGTAAAACTTGTGGCTGGCCTGAAATTCAAAGCCAGGGCAAGCTTTGTGCTACCTCACACAATTTCTTTGGCAGAATAAATTAGAATAACTTAGCACTTAATACCTCTCTTGCCTCACATTCACAGAATGCACAAATATTTGGCTGCAATCCTCTCATCAAAGCTAAAATGGAAATAAAAGAGGTCTTGGAGGAAAGCTGTTCTAGAAGAGGAAGGAAATTAAGCCCTTGCAAGCTGGTTTGTAACCCAAGGAAGGGTTAAGTAATGGAAGGGTGGCTGGGTGCTCAGGCCCTGTCTCAGCGATGCCTCTACCACCTCACAGCTGGTCTCTGGAAAGAAAGTGTTAAAAAGGATATTGTTTGCATTAAGGGGCTGAATTTTCCACTGGGTAATCATCAGTGAAACCCAGTGAAGGGCAAATGAGGATGGTAGGTCTGATTAATTAAACATGTGCTACTGTGCTAAGAGCAAGATTTATGCTATTGGTTTTATCAGCGTCATTGATATTAATACTGTGGGTAGAAATTTTGAGCAGCTGTTTACTGTTTTCATTTTTCACTGCAAAACTGGTGTTAAAAGCATGAATGAGGGGTTGTGGAGTACGGCTGCAGCGTTGTAGTCTCTCTCTTGACTGTTCCTTTTGCTGCACAGAAGACTACTTGCAGTGCCACTATTAAGTGTTCTTTTACACTACTTTCATTAAAATCTCCAAATCTGTAGGCTTTTATACCTGACTACAATAATTGATTATGGGCTAAAGTCCACCTTACGAAGATCTCCATCCAAGATACATTTGTTTGCTTGTGTACATTAGTGAAATCTCATTTATGCGCAATATTTTGTGTAACTTCATGAAAAATGGAAAGAAAAATAACAGTGTATGCATTTGTAAGTTATGGTGATAAAAATACATATCTACCAGTGATCTGTGAAGCTGTGCATATGCTGATAGATGACACTACAATCTGCTAAAGCCCAGTGATAGTCTATTTGACCCTGAAAAAGACAAATGCCATTACAAAATGAGACTGGGGGGGGTTAACAAGGGCTGCTTTCTCTTCTAAGCCAAAGGAGGTTTTTATAAAGGTGCTAAATATTTTCTTCACTTCCAGATGGATGTGCAGCACATTCAAGATACGTCTATTTCATAATAGGTTAGTACAGTAGAAACGGAATGCCCTTACACTACAAACACTATTTCAGAAATGTGTTTGTAGGTATTTCTGACTTTGCTCATTAATATGCCACAGGAAACATGGCAGTAAAATCTGAAGTGCAGGATGTGAATGTGTGTTTTGGGGTAGAAGATGGGTGTCTATTACAAATAAGCTTGCTCACATCATGGAGAACATGAGTGGCAACCAACGGTTCAGTGTCAGTTCAGCTTTTATTTCCCTGATAATGCATTCATGTGTTTACTTTTCCCATTAGACTAACATGGAACATTTTGTTGGAATGATTCCTCTTCCTCTGGGATATGTTTTTTCCTTTCTTTCCAAGAAACTTGCAGTAGTCATATGTAGCCCAGTAAAGTCTGTAGACTTAGCAATAACTGTGCGTGGTTTCAGGACTGAAGCTTGCCAGGCTTTGTGTGGGGTCTTCTTGACCTGCCTGGAGCTTTGTTTTAGTTAATTTAGCTGTAACAGCAATTTTTCCAATGATCATGTGACTCTTGTCTGATTTGTTTTACTTCTGCTTCTCTTTGTACAATCACAGAATAGTCACAATTTTATACAAACAGTATAGTTATTCTGTGCAGAATGCAAAACTTATACCTCTACATGATGATGTCATACAGAGAAATGCAGGCATGGTGTGACAGCAGAGGCCTTGCGAATGGGGACAGTATGGAGCACAGAGATGTACAGACTTGGGATAATATGAGAAAGTGAACAGGTTGGCACTGGAGACCACAGGGCTTTAAATAACATGCCACTGCCACCTGAAAGAACACTGACTGGAAACCTGAGCACAACCAGCTATAGGGGCAATAAGCAACAAGTATCCAACAAGTGTAAAATACACCCTACGGAGCAAACTAGAGCATAACAGTTTCAGGCCAGTAAAGAAACTGGTAGCAAACTGTAGAGGTGTGTTACACAGATGCTGCTGTGGAAAGGTGAGTATAAAAACAGAGAGAAGGGAAGATAGTTTGAAGTTTCATATAATGATTCTGGACTGTGTTTTTAAGGAGATTTACCCTGTGTAAATCAGTTCATTTGGAAGATGAGTGTCAGTGCTCTTCTAGCTGAACTACTCAGAACTATTTGTTGTTGCTTAGTTGCTCTGTAGGATTTTAGTTAAACTAACCAGAAATCCTTGATTTCCCATACAAGATGTGTTGTGCCTTTTTGCCATGACAGATTTTTGAGCGTAACATCAAATTACTCATAGCAGTTAAGAAATCTCCGTTTGTTTTGTTAAAAATTCTTATCTCATGAGGGACAATGCAGGATGATTTAAATACTATAGCAAAAATAGCACATGCCTTGAAATGGTAAATCAGTTAGGGGTTTTCTGTAGCAACACCTTTGTTGATCTGGTATCAGGTGCAGGCCCCTGTAGCCATCTGGTTCCATAGCATCCCCCATTTATGAGCAAAGACTTGGTGGAGTTGGTGGCCGGCTGACATGTGGTCATCCCATACTCCCTTTAGGGTAATGTCTTTATTTGTTCAGTGAAATATGTGTTCTCTTATGGACAGCCACAGTGAAAGGAAATGTATTTGGGAGGATGACTAGGCTGAAGCCTGCACTGGCAACATTGCTAGCAAACCAGAACACCGTCTTGCCTTATGGTCACAAAGCTATTTTTGAAGTGAAGTGTATCAAAGTGCCTGGTGAGATGAAACCCTTCTTAACCTCACCAGTGCACCACTGTTCATATACCTGTAACACATTCAGGATGGATTTCATCTCTCTCAAAACTTGTTCTGTCTGTCTCTGTCTGCTAGGTCATAAATCCAGTTGGCGGCCGGTTACAAGTGGTGTCCCCCAGGGCTCAGTGCTGGGGCCACTTCTATTTAACATCTTTATTAATGATCTTGATGAGGGGACTGAGTGCACCCTCAGTAAGTTTGCAGATGACACTAAGATTGGAGGGAGTGTTGATCTGCCTGAGGGGAGAAGGACACTACAGAGGAACCTGGATACACTGGATAGATGGGCCAAGGTAAACTGTATGAGTTTCAGTAAGGCCAAGTGTCAGGTCCTGCATTTTGATCACAACAACCCCAGGCAACCCTACAGGCTTGGGGAGGAGTGGCTGGAAAGCTGCCTTATGGAAAGGGACCTTGGTGTACTGATGGACAGTGGGCTGAATATGAGCCAGCAGTGTGCCCAGGTGGCTGGGGCTGTTTAGTCCAGGGACAAGCAGGCTGAGAGGAAATATTATTGCTTTCTTCTGATATCTGAAAAGTGCTTACAGTGAGAGTGGGGTTGGTCTCTTCTCACTGCTGACAGGTGACAGGATGAGGGGAAATGGCCTCAAGTTGCACCAGGTGAGGTTTAAGTTGGATAACAGGAAAAACTTCTTTACAGAAAGGGTTGTTAAGCACTGGAATGGGTTCCCCAGGAACTCAACCAGGTGGTTGAGTCACCATCCCTGGATATGTTTAAAAACCGTTTGGATGTGGTGCTCAGCGACATGATTTAGTGGAGGGTTGTTAGAGTTAGGGTAGTATGGTTAGGTCATGGTTGGACTCAGTGATCTTTAAGGTCTTTTCCAACCTCTGTGATTCTATGATTCTATAAATGAAGAACTCTCTTTGTTATTGGCACTAAAAATACAGAAGGAGTCTTGGAAGAGTGATGGCCTTGAGTGCCTGAACATTATTCTGGTGATTTTTAAGCAGCAGAGCTATGTTTGAGGCTTGTATGATGTGGCATGCCCACCAAAAGTCTTGCATCTGCCATTCACCATTGACAACCTGTCAATAGCTAGGAAAAACAGAATTGAATTCAAGAAATTCAAGAAATGGGATGAACTGTGTGAGTTCATAATTCTTGTTTTTATAAGCTTGATGACTTGAGAAGGGTCTTTACAAATTAACCTACTCATGGCTGCTGAGCTGAACTTTCAGGTGCACTGCATTCAACCACAGGGGGAACCCAAAACCAGCCAGTACGATCACTCACATGCGTATAGTTGTTTTGAGTGAAGCGATTCTTCTCTTTTTGTGCATCCTGTTGGCTCCAACAACACTACAAAATAAGTACATTTCTAAAAAGAGACTACTAGTTACTATTAAATAGAATGACATTTTATGAATGTGAAAAAGGATTTTTGATTAAGCACGGCATATAAGTATGCACTTAAAAAATTACAAACTCACTCTACAATGTCAATTACAACATAAACTTGCTATTCTTCCCACAAGGAACCACCTTACATTCCTGATCTATTGTCAGATTTGCATGTCAGTGAGAGGCAGTAATTTCACTTAATTGTATCTTGTTTTTCCTCTTTTTTTTTTTTTTTTTTTTACTTAAGTATCTTTCTTGTAATTGTATGACTCCAATTAACCCTTTTACAAAGATTTTTGCTTTCAAAAGAGATGTTTCAAAAGAGCTGTGCCCATGTACACGTGTAACTGGAACATGTAACAGTTAAACCTAACATATGTGTTCCTTTGCTACCAAAAATGGTAAACCAGACTGAAGAAAAGGAGACCACAATGATGCTCTTTTCCAGGTTTACACTGACCTCTGATCAAGAACTTACAGTGGTTGCAATTAATTTTTCACATTTTTTTTCTATCTGAAGTTTGTTGTGTAGTCTCTCTTACAGTTTATAATCCAGAAGTACAAGAACTTCCTTATGCAAATGAATAAGATTTGCATCCTCCTTCACATCTGTTTGCCAATTTTCCAGGGCATATCAACATACAAATATTATCTAGACCTTTAACCCCTCTGTACAGTGTCCAGAAAAGTTTGTGCTTGAGATTCAAGAAAGACAAGGAACTTACAGAGAGTCCAGCTGAGTGCTACAAAGATGATTAGAGGCCTGGAGCACCTCCCTTATGAGGAAAGGCTGAGAGACCCGAGTTTGTTCAGCCTGGAGAAGACTGAGGGAGGAATTTATCAATACTTATAAATATTTAATGGACAGGTGTCAAGAGGAAGGGGACAGGTCTTTTCAACAGTGTCAGACAAAGGGAAATGGACAAGGACTGGAACAGAGGAAGTTCCATACAGACACATGGAAAATCTTTACTTTGAGGGTGATAGATCACTGGCACAGGCTTATCAGAGAGGCTGTGGAATCTCCTTCTCCAGAGGTGTTCCAAACTCACCTGGATACTTTCCTCTGTAACCTGCAGTAGGGAACCTGCATTAGCAGTGGGTGGAACTCCAGAGCTCTTTTTCAACCCCTACGATTACATGATTCAGTGATTTTATGATTCACCAGGCACTCTCACTTGAGAGACTTGGTTTCAGTATACTTCTGATGTTTCATTTGATTTCCAATACTAAGTCAAGGTGTTTGAATTAGGAGCTTAAAGTTTTTCTCACTTTGTTGCCGGTGATGAGTGTCATCAATGTCAGTCCCCAGCAATTCCATTTTTCCAAATCATGTTTTCAGAATCCTTGTCCCATGAGTCAAGATACACACTCTTCTTTTTTCCCAGTGGCAAAATCAACCTGATTTTCTTAGCTGTTGGGCAGCTCTTCTTGGGTACATTACAACTGCAGTATACTCTACATTTGAAAATCCACAACAATTCTCAACAGATGGATACTTTGTGCAGGACTTCAGTCCAGGTGACACAGGTTGCCAATGTCCGGCTTCTGGAATTTCTAAAAGTTGTTTTTCTAACTTGGTGTGTGCTATATCCAGCCTCTGTGAGCTTTGTGCTTCACCTCAGAGAAGAAAAAACTGGTCTTAGACTTTGTAACTAGTCACTTTTTAAAGTGTGAATTGTCTTAACATAGTTATAGTTGTTAGGTGTAAACGTGATACAGTCTGAACCAATAATACATGAAGAAAAAGATGTTAAAGGGTCATTTTCATAAAGCTGAAAATAATTCCCAGTGAAATCATCTAGGAAAAGGAAATTTAACAACAACAAAATCAGTGATAACTGGAATTTGTTATAAAGCATTTGACTCGCTGCCCAACAAACTTGCAGTTGAAGAGCCATTTTGTCTTAAATTTTTAAAATTATCACTTTATTTCTTAAAAATTACACATAGAGGTGAAAACAAACACTTCCTTTTCCAAGGACATAAAAATTAGAGGAAATATAGAAAACAGCAGCAGTGAATATGAGTTAAAGTACAGGAAAAGCAGCATTTGATGAGTGAGGGAAAAATTTACAAAGAGAATTTCACAGATGAAGCCTCTAGAGAAATGAAATGAGTCAACAATGGCCCATTAACAGTTCGTACAGTGAGGATTTATAGTGAAGAAGTCATGACTGTTTAGTAGTTACTTTTGTTACTGATCTGATAGAAAACCAAAATTCTACCATGCGATGTTAAATCCTTTTCAGTTCCAGTGGAAATGAAAGGTGATGTTCAGAAATGTTTTTGAAAATCAGACTGTTTAATCACCTAACTCAAAGACCTTTTACCAGAAAATCTTGAACAAAATGTATGAGACATTCTCTGAGGCACTAAGATTGGTGTCTTTCCCTAACACATCACATGCCTATGCCAAGAGACTGAAGTAGAACAAATACTAGGCCAGAATACAAAGGGATTACTAAACCTGCTGTTTTGAATATCAGTGCCACATAAAATAATGGAAAATCAGCATAGGCCCTAAATAAAAGGGTGATGGTTTTGTTAATGGCAGACACTGTGGGTTAGGGGAGTGCATGTGGGGAAATAAGTGGCATATATGTGACATGTAAAAATACTGTTTGCTATAAAGGACACATTGATGCTATAAGCTTGGAAATCTCTGCTATATTTCCTTTTGTATTAACATGCTACTTGGTTGGAAGCCTGTCACTACATCAACATTGCACTCAGATAACAGATAAGGGGCAGGCCTCAGAAAGGTAATTTTAAATGCATCTTCTCTCTAAGGCGTCAGATGTTTGACCTGGCTTTACGCTGTTAATGCTTCTCCAAGCAATGATTGTTACTCTTGCTAAAAAATGGCTACTCATTCTTCAGGAATGGAGGAACAAGTAGCAGAGTTCATTTGTTATAGTCAGGATGCATGAAAACAATATGCATTACCATGACTTGCTGAGTTAAAGTTGGTCTCATGGTTAAGGGACTTTATCTTGGAAAACAAAAAAAATAGCGAATTGCTATTGTTGTGAGCAAAGAGAGGTGCGCTATCCATGCTCACCACTCACAGGCTGACACTCAGCTTGCTGTAGTACTGCCTATCACTGTGTCTTGGTCTAAGAGACCACTGACGAATGGAGAGGGGTCAGGGCGAGGTCCCAGGGTGATGCTGGTTCCTGAAGGTGAGCTGCAGTGTGGAATGGTATGCAGATTATTCTGAAGGACTCTCTATTAGCCAAACACCTAGCAGGGTTCAGAGATAGAGAATGGAAGTTAGAATCTGCCTGAGATGAAAACAGTTCTTAAAAGTGATAGTCACTGAAGCAAGAGGGTCCACGATTTAAACACAGTAAGAATAACCACAGTCAGTTATCATAATAAGTATATACATTTTTTCTGTAATTATTATTAGTTGTTCTGTAATTATAGAGAATGCATTCGTCAGAAGCAGATTTTTTAAGGGAAGTTCATTATCTTCTGTGATGGTAAGTCCATTCTGACATTAAACACTAATGATCTATTCATAGAGGCTAAAGTCAATATTTAGACATATCAATAATAGGTCTGACTTTTCAAAATTCTTCATTTGATTTTATTAACCTCAAATTCTGTTTGTTATATTATTTCTCATTGATTACTTGTATTTAAAAAAGAGGAGGAATCTGTGATTTTGTTTACTAAATAAGTATTATTCATTGCATTCATTAAGATACAGAATTTTTAACATAGGATTGCAAAGTATGTTTTTTTTAAAGCATTGATGTATGAAAAAAGGAAACTTAAAGTCATGTTTTGAATACAATTCTGATGTTCACTCAGATGAAAATAGAAGTGTTGCATTGATTTCTGTCAGCTGAAGATTTGGCCTGCTAAGACTGTGTCCCTTCCCAGTGACTTTTTATTAACCAACTAATTACTCATTTTTCCTATGAATCCCACATTTCCTAAGCAAAGAGACTCACTCTGCTTTCATTTTAGGCTTCTTTTCATATAGGAAATTTTATTCTAAACAAACAAACAAACAAACAAACAAAAAAGGGCAAAATATCTGAAATATAAACAATGTCTTCCATTTCCTGGTATAAAACCTATTAACCTATCACGGAGGGATTTTTCCATACAATGTACGGTTATTGCTTTTTTAATCTGCTAATCTTTGTAATTAGGGTTCATTTCTAAATATTATGCAAATGATTGCTGAAGAAAACATAGAAAAATAAAAGCCAAAATAAAATCTGGAATATGAGTATGTACAGATATAAATGTATAAATATTAAAGCAAGATATGGGAGAAACTGTCTGCAAGTGATAGAAACTTTGGTGGTAGATACAAGTATTCCTCCTACAGACCAACTTAGAACTTATTGAAAAACAAGTTCAGAAACATTAAGTGATTCTTTCAGTCATTTAGTCTATTGTTATGTACTGGAAGTCTCTATGACAGACAGCATTCTTTGTGTTAGCTTAAAATAGGATAAAATTTAGCCAGGCTGAGAAATAACTGCAATTTGAGAGGGACAGTACTTTATTGCGCTAGAAGAGATACAACAAATCTATTGCAAAAAAAAACTGTGGAAGTCTCCTTTTCCATAAATAGAGTATATGCTCAGTGTAAATGATTTACGGGCTGGTCTGGCCCGGTTCTGTGACTACTGGGGCAGAAGGATTTTTTTTTGCAAAATCTGTGCCTCCGGAAAAGGGAAACAAGGGACCCCTCCAAAAAAAAGAATAATTAAAAAAAAACCAGTGGCAATGATCTGAGGAGAAACAAACTAATTTACTAAATATAGTATCGGAATGCACGATAACACACTATGATACAATATAATTCAATGTAATTGTTAATAAAATCAAATGTAAATGAGAGAAGGATTGTCCGAGAGCTAAAGGCCTTACACTAATACTGGAGCCTTGCGTGCAGTCGGGAGCAGCAGTGAGACGATCTGAAAACGAGCACGATGAAACGAGAAGAAAGACACAGGTCAGGTGACCTACAGGCCTTATATCTGTTCCCCTGAGCAGGAATGATAACAGTACTCAAACAGTCTTCTGGGGAACGTGGTTCTTCTTCTCTTCTGGACAAGTACCCGGAACTAGAGCATTTGCTCTTTAACTCCCAGTACACTGCATGATGTTATGATGTGGAATACATATTTATATTATACATATATTATTATATTCCATATAATATGTATTCCATATATATATTCCATATATATATTCCATATGTATTCCATATGTATAATATTCCAGGTATATTATACATATGGAATACATATATTATATTATATTCTACATATTTATATATGTGGAATATATATTTATATACACAAACAGGCAAAGAAGCCTATATGAAAGAGCCTTGCTAGGCTCTTACCAACTTGATCTAAAAGAAAACCAGTAAAAATTGCTTCATCACATAACTCTGCTGAGGACATAGAATGTAAAACTGCAGAGCGAAATGACCTTAGTGTCATTTGGCATAGCTTAGAAATTATGCCGATGAAAGACTTCCTACAGTACTGAAGATAGGATGTCATTTAGGGAAGAAACAGTGAGCCAGTGCTTCTTCTGAATTAGGAGTTTGCCATAGCCCTCTGTTGAACTGGAGAACATGTTAACTGAGGTTTTCCACAAATACTGCAAGTAGACAAACTGAGAGTATTTTCAGCACCTTTGTTTGCTGGCGGTTGCAAATAGGGTGTTTAAGGCTGTGAGTGGGATATGGAGCTTCTGGTGGTGTTCTGTTTCACAAGAAGATTCCAGCAGAATCAAATTTCCTGTTTCAGAGAGAATGAAGAATATTCTACCCAGAGAAGGAATGGGCTGTACTTCCATGAGATACATCTATAAGCAAAACCACACTCCTCATTTTTAATGATAAGATTGCCTAATGTTTTATAGAGAATTCAGGAATGGTTTTAACTAAAAACAAACAATCAAACACAAATGCAAAATAAAATGCAAAACAAACAACACCTCCTCATAAAATGAATCCAGAAAAGAAATAAATACATATAAACAAATAAAATCAGTAACAACAGAAAAAATACAGAGAAATTTTCAAATTAAAAAATGAGAAATAGCGAGTCAATGATCTTTTCTAAGAACTCTGGTTTTCTACTACAAGCTCTAACTAACACAAATATGTTGTGCCAAAAGCATTTTAGACAAGGAATAAATAAATAAATACCACATGGAAATTGCATTGGCCATCATGCCAGAACTAACCTTTGAATGAAGCTATAGTTCTAAATATGGGAAAGAGAGGGAGAAAAAAAGGAGAAGAAGAAAAGACCTTTTGTTTTCTTTATGAGAGGAAGAAAGCTCAGTACTCCAGGCAGTCTTAGGAAGACTTCAGTGTTCCAGGTCACCTTGTCAGGTGATGTTGCCAGGTTCCTGCTCTTTGTGATACTCGATTGCAAACTGGGACTCAACAACAGCAAAAGATTTCTCTGAAATGGATGCAGCTAGTTAACACTGCAACCAACCACCCACGTGGAAAAGCCCCAAAGTGTCAGCACTCATGAATATTTTTCTGGAAACCACGAATTTCTCAGGAACAATGATAAAAAATGTAGTTTAGCAATGGCTTAGTCAATGAAAGTAGGGTTTTTGTTTTTGTTTTTGTTTTTCTTCTTTCCTTTCCCCATGGCTATTTCTTTTTCTTTAATTTTCCTACCTGGTCTGAAAAGAATATTGAAGTGTTTTCTTTTCCAAAATAGAACTGGAGATCACATATTTCCCATAGTTTTGTGTACACATGCCATCTATGTTTGACAAAAAAGATCTTCACACTCACCTTGAGCATATTGTTTTGAAGCTGGGATATGGCGGAAAAAAGTCCCTCTGACTGGAAGCAAAGGTTCCTCCAAAGCTTCACAACCACCAGAGGAACCTGAACATCCATAAATCTATGTGTCCTGATGAGATGCCTTCCACTGTCTTCACGGAATTTGTTGATGGAGACACCAATTCACTTTCAATGATGTTTGAAAAGTCATGGCAATCAGATGAAGTTCCTGGTGCCTGGAATGAAAGGCAATAGAGCACCTATTTTTAAGATGGATTAGAAAGGGCAGCCCAGAGAACTACTGACTTGTCAGCCTCATCTTTGTGTCAGGGAAGATCATGGAACTGATCCTCCTGGAAGCAATGGTAAGGCACATGGGAGATAGGGACATGAAGCAAGACAATCCGCATGGCTTCATTAAGAACAAATCCTACCTGACAAACCTAGTGGCCTTCTATGATGATGTAACTGCATCACTGTGCAAGGGAAGAGCCACTGATGTCATCAATCTGGACTTCAGTAAGGCCTTTGACACAGTACCCCACAACATCATTTTCTTAAAATTGGAAGAATATAGATTTGATGGATGGTCTCTTTGATGGACAAGGAAGTGGCTGCAAGATCGTACTCAGAGAGTACTGGTCAATTGATCAATGCCTGAATGGAGATCAGTGACAAGCAGTATCTCTCAGGGTTCTGTACTGGGACCTGTGCTCTTTGACATCTTCATCAATGATATTGCCAGTGGGATTGAATGCACCCTCAGCAAGTTTGTGGATGACACCACGCTGTGTGATGTGGTTGACACATATGAGTGATGGGATGCCATACAGAGAGATCTGGAAAGGCTTGAGCAGTGGGCTCAGAAGAATCTCGTGAAGTTCAACAAAGCCACATGCAAGGTCCTGCACCTGGGACTTGGCAACTTCCATTATCAATACAAGCTGACAGATGAAAGGATTGAGCACAGCCTTGCTGAAAAAGACTTGGGGATACTGGTTGATGGGAAGCTGGACATGAGCCAGCAAGGTACTCTCTCAGCCCAGAAAGCCAACCATATCCTGGGCTATGTCAAAAGAAGTGTGGTCAGCAGGTTGAGGGAAGTGATCTCACCCCTCTACTCTGCGCTGATGAGACCTCACCTCTCATACTGCATCCAGATGCAGACAGGACAGGAGAAACATGGACCTGTTGGAGTGCATCCAGAGGAGGGCCACAAAAATAATCTAAGGGATGGAACATCTCCCCTGTGAGGACAGAATGAGAGAGCTGGGGCTGTTCTGCTTGAAGAAGAAGGGGGGATCTCTGGGTAAACCTGATAGAAGCATTTCAGTATCTAAGAGGAAGATATAAAAACAGGAGAGACTCCATAACAGGGTCTTTTGTGATAGGAAAAAAATGAAATGGC
This sequence comes from Gallus gallus, assembly GCF_016699485.2. NCBI lineage: Eukaryota > Metazoa > Chordata > Aves > Galliformes > Phasianidae > Gallus > Gallus gallus. The sequence continues at coordinate 32,618,295 of NC_052572.1, forward strand.
TTCAAACTAAAAGATGGGAGATTTAGACTGGATATGAGAAAAAAAGTTTTGTTGATAAAGGGTAGGGAGGCACTGAAATGGGTTGCACTGAGAGGTAGTAGGTGCCTCATCTCTGGAGGCATTCACGGTCAGTTTGGACCAGACTCTGAGTAACCTGATCTAGCTGTGCATGTCCCCGTTCTTTTCAGAGGAGTTGGACTAGACAACCTTTAAGGGTCCTTTCCAACTCAAAAGATTATATGTTTTTATGACAAGAGAACTAGGTAATTAAACGTAACCCACAGCTCCCTTTTGGCATATGCTATCAGAAACTTTATGATGGAAAGCTGAATGTGTCTTTTCTCTCATCACAGTGGAATTTTTGACAGAAATGCTTACTACCACAGTTGAACCCTCTGACACTGACCATTGCAACCACAAGAATTTTCAATGACACAGATATTTATATTTTAAGTTTAGTTGGCTTTATGAGACTGTAGCAGAAACTATGTAAGTTTACCCTGTTGTTGATCACATTATGCATACAATGTGAAACCTAACTCCACACGTAATGTGATAAATGTAACACGAAACTCTTGATCAGATTTGTGATCAGGGATGGTAGAGAAGCTGTAGTTCCCATTTCTTGGCTGGAATCAGCACTTGCAGCAGTAATAAAAAAAGCAAATCTCACCTCCAATTATAAATCGTATGGTAGGCAGTTACAGTCACTGAAGTGTGTAGGTTAAATGCATGGACACACAAGCACATATGCAGGAAATTTATTCTATATTCTCCTGCAGAGCATGAATTTGAGAGAGAAAACTCTCCTGTTGTGACTGATAATTTTCTGGGGGCTGAAATAGCTGAGTAAAAACTTCAGAGGGGCGTGGAGAATAGCAAGTGGAACTGTGAGAGAGAACTGAGGAGCCAGTGTCTGGGGACCTTCAGACAAGCTAATGATTTCAAGGGATATAACTTCACAGCATGTATTAAAATTAAACCAAGAGAAGGGGTTGACTGATGGAGAGGGAATCTTTTAAGCTCATAAAATACAATGAACTCATTTGAAGTGTCAGGGGATATGTGAAAGGACTGATTCCAAACCAAACAACGTTTTGTCTCGTTGTTTGGCAGTTATTAACTTCAGTATTACTAACTTTTGTTAACTCTTAGCAGGAGCATCCTCCTCCTCAGTTGTGTTTATTTAAATTGGTCCTGGAGGAAAACGTTGCTGGGACCTATTCTCATATACTAATGGCCCACTGAATATTTAATATAATTAAAAAAAAAAGAAGGGTTTAGTCAGAAATTTCAGCAATTCTGATTTAAGAGAATGTTCCAAAGGATTTGAGAAGAATCCTGATGTTCTCATTAGTTTTTCGTTTATCAAATTTTGAACTTTCTGAATTTGGTAGATGCTTTAACATTGTTAATTTGAGTTAATCTGAAGTGTGATATTGTATATAACTTGGGTCAGATGTTTGATATACCTATGCGTTGATCAGCTTTGCAGAAAATGACCTGTAGGTCCTGACAGACAGCAAACTGAACATGGGAATCCTATGTACCCTTTCTGGAAAGAAGGTAAATGGTACTTTGAGCTGCATTTTGTATGCCTTCCCCTCTGCTCAGCACTGATGAGGCCACACCTGGAGTATGCTGTCCTTCTGGACTCTCAGTACAAGAGAGAGATGCAGCTAGTGGAGACCATCCAGTGAAGGGCCGCAAAGATAGAGAATGGATTGGAAGAAGCATCACTCGTATGAAGAAATGCTGACAGAGCTGGGACTCTTCAGTCTGGATACAAGGAGTCTCAGCGGGATCTCATGAGTGTTTTTAAGAAACTGAAAGGAGGGTGCAAAGAGGACAGACCCAGGCTCTTTTCAGTGCTGCTGAAAGCCAGGACAAGAGGAATGGGCATAAACTAGTACACAGCAGGTTCCATCTGAACATCAGGAAACACTTCTACACTTTGCAGGTGACTATGCACTGACACAGGTTGCCCAGAGATTGTGGAGCCTCCCTTTCTAGAGATCTCCAAAAGCTGTTTGGATATGGTTATGGGCAACCTGCTCTGCTTGTCCCTGTTTGAGCAGAGTTTGGACCAAATGGACCAAGAGATCCCTGACAACTTCAGCAGTTCTGTGATTCTTTTACATAGGTATAGTCCAGATTTCTAGACTTTTATTTCTTGTACCACTAGAAAAACTAGTTCAACTGCCTCCAAACTTGATTACAAGGTATTCTTGTTGCATTCCATATGGTTTCATTTCTAGCTAACTTATAGAGTTAAGAAATGTTTATTAGAGACTAACAAGAGGTGTAAGTTTTGTAGAAACAAGTCATAGGAAGGTTATGTCAAGAGGTGGTGTAATGCATGGTTTTTAATAATTGTTAGCGACCTATTGACTAACTTGATTTTAAAACACTTGATTATTTATTACAACACCTATTTATCATTTATTTTATTAATTTTTTAGTAACCTTCCATTCACTGGATTTATTTGAGATAAAATGTGCCTCAAATGAGAATAAAGAAACTGAGGTAAAGGCAGATCATTGGAATCTGACATACATATGAATACATTGAGTTTTAACAGCTATGTTTTGTACCTTAGGCTTTTTATGTTGTATCTGTTTGATTAGCTTATTATGTGTACCTTCTGGTCTGTCAATTCATTAAACTAAGATTGTCCCCAGAAATCATTCAAAAACCCAATTTTAGAAAGCAAGTAAGGAATTCTCTCCAGGAACAAAAATGCAAGTGAAAATCTCTTTTTGATCCTTCTCTTCTAGATGTTAAGTGGAATATCTCTTGAGTGTTAAAAAAAAATGTAGCAGACATTTGATAAGTATTCTAAGAGGTGTAAATAAGCATACGGTGAGTACAGGCTGAAACTGGGTCTGAGTTAATGTGAAGCTGCTGCACAGTCCTTTTTTAAAATTTCATAATAATATTTGTTAAGAAGGACATCTAGTGGGTCATCCAATTCAGCAGCCACATCATGGTTTTTAATGTTGAATTCCTATGAGGTAAAAGAGTGGAAAGACAAAAGGTGTAGTGTGGAGGCTCAACTGCAGCTTAACACGCTTCCTTCTCCTTCCACAGCCATGTTGTTTTGGGCAGAATATTTTGTTTGCAAACATGTTTTTCAGCCTGAAGCTTTTCTTGGTTGACTGTGTTCTGGGTGAGATTTTATTCATGAGATGGAGATTCTGACCTCAGAAACGTATCTGGAGCCTTTCACCTTTCTTTATGCTCGGTTGTAGTCTAAACTTTGAGGGAGAATATGGCCTGTAGGCCCAGAGACACAAACAAATAATTCGATGAAAAAGGCGGCAAGCGGAGATGACTTCCTGAAAAAAAATTGAGTATGGCACATCAGCTAAACACCACTATTTCTACTGTCTTATAGGATTGTAGTTTGTCTGCTTTGGCTTTAACAGCAGTTCACACGGAACTTCCTGTCAGCTGCCACATCCCATCTCATTCACTTCTGCATTGTGTCATTGCTCTCATGGAGTGAACAGGCAACTAGGAGAATTTCCTTGCTGCTACCTGATACACCATTATTCACCCCTTATCGTTTTAGCAAAGCAGTTATGCTGCTGTCAGAGGTAATGGAGACTGTGCCACTATGAAAATTGTCTGTAATTTATTTATCAATTGTTTCTGTGTACCACAAAAGAGACCATCTACTTTATGGATGGGTCTAAGGTATCTGAGAGCCCTTGAAGTTCATGGTTTTCCGGTATTCTAAGTTCTGCTTATGGCTTTTCCTGTATATGACACACAACACCACCCCTGTGGTCTTGAAGGCTGATTTCTTCTTTGCTTTCTTTAGTCACAAATCATTCTGAGGCATCCCTTAAGTGCATTTGTATTGTTAAGTGCACCGGCCTGATTTGGTGTTAATTCAATTTGAGTGCCCTTAATATCTTGCGGGGGTGAGGCAATGCATGCAAGCTGTACCTTGTAAAAACAGGTTCCAGGTCTGCCTGAGAGAAAAGCACCTTTCCCACAGCAATTTACCAAAGTTGCTGATAAAATTTTCATAAGGAAACCTTTTTAGTCTGACCCTATTGTGTTATTCTACCATTAAGAGTCAGGGAACTGAGACTGTCTTCTGGTGACAGTTTATCACATTCTCCATTATTTTAGTGTATAGACAGCCTACTGATGGGTCACAGCCTACCTCTACTCCTCTTTCTGTATGGAAATGGCTTTCAGAGCTGGAGCCTGGAGGCCCAAGCATGCCAGTTTCAGTGCATGTGCGTCAATATAACTGAAGTGAACTCTAGATAAACCAATCACCTCTAACCTTCAAACGGTGGGAGATGAGACATTTTAGTATATTTGGGGCATAGCAAAGATAGGGAAAAGCTGAAACAAACTGCAGTTAATAGTTAGCCCTATGAACACATGGAAGAAACAGCACGTCACATCCTGACTAAAGAAAGGCATTTGACTAATAATCAAAGTTGAAAAGCCAACTTTAAAATAAATGAGTTGAGAAAATGCTATCTTCATACATGTAAGGACAAAGTCTACTCTCAGTTCAGTCATTGTAAATCTTCAGTGTTAACTATAAAAATTTCTCTTATTAAGGTGAACCAGTATGTAGTGCCAAGAAAAGTGCTTTCCTAACAGGCAGACTGTTTCTCCCTCTACTGTCACTCATCAACTTTGGAGAGCAAGGAGCTGCATCAAGAGAGACAGTCTGAAGGCATCTCTATCCTGTGTCTTGATTTGTAAATACATTTTTTTTTTTTTCAACTACATCGTACTCAGATTAGCCTGGATGCCATTTAAAGATTGGGACAGATGTTTTCTGAATTGCTGTCTTGCATTTTGATGCAAAACTAAGAACAAACTCAGGATACAGGCAGCAGGGAGAGTGAGAGGGGAAAAAATGTAGTAAAGAAGAAAAGAGAAAAAGATCAATTTTAAAAAGAGAGGAAGAAAGGGAGAAAGGAGGAAAGAAAGGAAGGAAGGAAGATGTAAGAAAGGATGGGAGAGCCCTGAGAAGAAGTTTTGGGTGTCAGTTGATGAAAGACTTAACATGGGTCAGCAACGTGTGCTTGCAGCCCAGAATTCCAGCTGTATCCTGGGTTGTATCAAGAGAAGCATGATCATCAGGTCAAAGGAAATGATTCTGCCCCTTTATTATGCTCTTGGGAGACCCCACCTGGAGTACTGCGTCCAGTTCTGGGGTCGCCAGCACAAGAAGGATATCAAGCTATTGCAAATGATCCAGGGAAGGGCCACAAAGATGAACAGAGGGCTGGAGCACCTCCCCTGTGAGGACAGGCTGAGAAAGTTGGGGCTCTTTAGTCTGGAGAAGGCTCTGGGGGGACCTTATAGTGGCCTTCCAGAACCTGAAGGGGACTTACAAAAAAGCCGGGGAGGGACTTTTTGTAACGACATGTAGCAACATGTAGCAAGGGGAAATGGCTTTAAACTGGAAGAGAGAAGATTTAGACTACAGGTTAGAACAAAATTCTTTACTGTGAAGATGGTGAGACACTGGAACAGGCTGTGGATGTCCCCTCCCTGGTGGTGTCCCATACCAGGCTAGACAGGGCTTTAAGCAACCTGGTCTACAGGGAGGAGTCACTGCCTATAGCAGGGGGGTTGGAGTAAGATGATCTTAAAGGTCCCATCCAACCCAAACCATTCTGTGATTCTATACTGGTTCTATGGAAGGAAGAAAGGAAGATAAAAGAAAGAGAGATAAGAATTTGTCAGAATAAGAAAGCAGACAGAGGAAGCAGGAAACTGGCATAGATTGGCAAGGACCTTCTGGTCAAACAAGAGTTACCTGGGAAGAAAACAGGGACGCTGTCTGGATATGCAGAGACAGGATTAGGAAAGCCAAGATACAGATGGAAATGAACTTGGTGAGGGGTGTTAAAAGCAACAAGAAGGGCCTTTATAGGTACCTAAGTCAAAAGAGATAGGCCAAAGAGAGTGTACCTTCTCTGCTAAATGAGAAAAGAGAACTGTTTACAACAGATAAGGAGAAGGCTGAGGTACTCAATGAATTCTTTCCCTCAGTCTTTACTGGCAGCCAGAATTCTCATATTTCTCACATCCCTGAACCTCACATCCTTGAATCTCTTGGAAGGAGCTGGGGGAGCAAACTCTCCCCCACTGTAAGGGCAGAGCAAGTCTGAGACCACTTTATAAGGCTGACAAGGAATTGGTTGAAAGGTTGCAGCCAGAAGATTGTGGTCAATGGCACTATGTCCAGGTGGAGGCCAGTAACAAGCAGTTTCCTCAGGGGTACATCTTGGGACCAGTACTATTTAACATCTTAAACATCTTTTTGATTTAACATCTTTTTGATGACATAGATAATAGGATAGATGGCACCCTCAGCAAGTTTCCAGATGAAATCAGGCTAAGTGGTGCAGTAGATATGGCAGAAGTAGGAGATGCCACCCAGAGGGATCTTGATAAGCTTGAACGGTGGGCCCATATGGACTTAATGCGGTACAATAAAAATAAGTGCAAGATGTTGCACTTCAGTTGGGGCAATCCCAAAAATATGTACAAAATGAGAGAAGAGCTCTTTGAGAGCAGCCCTGTCGAGAAGGACTTAGGGGGCCTGGCAGATGAAAAACTTAACAGTATCCTGGGTTCCATCAAAAGAGGGGTGGCCAGCAGGGTGTTTGTCTCCCTGTACTCTGCCCTCATTGGGACCCATTGGGAGTACTGCATCCAGCTCTGGGATCCTCCAGCACAGGAAAGTTGTGGAGTTTATGGAGCGGGTTCAGAGAAGAGCCATGAGGATCTTCAGGGGACTGAAGTACCTCTCCTATGAAGAAAGGCTGAGAGAGCTGGGCTTGTTCAACCTGGAAAAGAGAAGGTTGCAGGGGAGACCTCATTGCAGCCTTCTGATATTTATAAGTAGACTGTAAACAGGAGGGAAAACAACTTTTTACAATGGATAGATAGAGATAGGACAAGGCGGAATGGTTTTCAAAAACCTGATCTAGTACTTGATCTAGTGGATGGCAACCCTGCCTCTGGCAAGGGGTGGAACCTGATGATGCTTGAGGTCCTTTCCAACCCAATCCTATTATACTATTATTCTATGATTTTATAAAAGAAAAAGAAAGAAAGAGAGAGAAAAAGAGAAAAGAAGGAAGACAGAAAGAAAAAGAAAGAAAAATTGGAAATGGCCTCAGGGATTTATACTGAATTTGTCAGAGACTGAAGTAGATGTTTGGGAGCTTAGCTACTGTGGCAATGCTGCTCACTGTAAGTACCTATACACTGAGGATAGATGGTTTGATTATAAGGAGCATCTCCAGTAACCTAGCACACAATGGTAAATTTGTTGCACTCTACACTTCCTTTGGGAGTCTTGCCCTTGCTACCAGCATGACTTACTGTCTGTTGCTGGTGGGCAAAAACCTTGATCCTGTGTCCCATGGAAGTCAATAGGAGCACTGCTTTTGACATCAATGAGTGCTGGATCAGACCCCAGGTGAAAAACAATAGCTTTGCTTCTAGTCAGGCCAAATTGATGAATAAATCAGACTCCTGTGTGTATGGAGTCAGGACATGTATGGGGTGAGTGTCTCTTGCAGAGGAATTTTACAGTCCAAGTATGTGTGACCAAGGCAATTTGATTAATTATTGGATAAAGCTTGAGGCAAACGCACAGTTACAGATACCAGCCAGAGAAGTGTGTTACCGAGGAATTTAAAATACCTTTGACTATAAGCCTCTTGATCTTCAGGGGTATTCAAGGAAGATGGAGACAAGGCAATTCTTTCTGTGTGTTTTCAATAGAAGAGAAAAAGGAGGCAGCAAATACTTATAGCTTTTTCTTTCTCTGACACTCAGTTTCGTGCTCTAAAATTGTACTCCCAATTATCTTTGAAGAAGCATATAACTTTTCAGGAAAAGACCTGAACACATTCAATATTTTGCCCTCTCTCCCCACCAAATCCTGAAGTTTGAACTGCGGTGATGTGTGAGGAGTTTGAAAACTGCCTTGCTGCTCCTAAACAAGGGAGAAGCTGCAAGAGGTAAGATAGAGATCACCGTAGGCTCTGGATGTCTGTGGCTGGTGTTTCTGTGCCTCCGTGCACCACTGAGGTCATCAGCAAGAATTGTACCACAAAACTCTGTGGAAACTCTGGACCACAGAGAAAAATGCTTGCTGTTTTGTCCTACTCTAGGTCTGTTTTGTCCCTCTCTAGGTCTGTTTTGTCCCTCCGAGCTACCTAGTCTCCTTTGTTTTTCTTCTAAATTCTGCTCAGAGCCTCACCACAAATTTTTGAGGATACTATCTAACACAGATTTCTATTCAAAGAACTGGAATTTTTTTTAATTTATTTATTTATTTATTTATTTCAGAAAAACAGAGATGGACTTACAGTGTTAGTGATTTCAGAAAGAAGGGCTCGCCAGGATGTCCTAGGTGAGCTCCTTCCAGCTATGTCTCATTAAACTCCGGGGAGCTGAAGTGGTGAGAAAGAGAAGAGTTATGAATACAAAGGGGCTGGGTAACCTGTTACAGCACAATGGGGCCGACTGGTGCAGCAGGTAACCCTTAGAGATGCAAAGGTTAATCCCACCGCAGTATCTGCAGAATTTGACTACAACTGAGGCCCCTTCCCATGGGCTGAGTACTGTGGAAGAGTATCTCTCCTGCTCTCACACAATTTTAGGGACTTGGAAGGGAACAGCTATTGCAACACTTAGTGTTGCAATAGTTGGTGAAGGTTATTTACAGTGAGTTTCAAAAGAGGAGTCCTGTTGACAGGATTTGTGCTAACCTTCACACAACAGAAGGGGAAGGGTATGTGAGAGATGGGATGCGGTACTGTGCTTTGGAGTCTTCCAGCATTGTTTTGCTTCTATCTAAGCATAAGTAAATGTCTCTGCGTATGGTGCTTTGTGAGAGAAAACTCCAGCTCAGTCAGGGAAATATTCTTTGGCTTACTAACCCACTGAGAAACGGAAATGCTCTTCTCTCTCCTTTCCTCTTCATTAGTTTACGTACATCAGCTCTCATCATGTTTAACTGTGAAGTGGTTTCAGTATGACTGCTATCTTTGTAGCTTTTTCTACAAACACTTCAAGCCCTGCTGTATAACTTAGATGGAATCTAAATAAGCATTCAAATGAAACAAAAAACCTCAGGAGATCTTGCTGCCAGGACATAAGTTGTGCAGTCAGGAGAAAAATAGCCAAAGTAAGAAGCTATGGGCCATGCCTTCTGCTAACAGAGACACAGGTATTTCCCTTGACTGTTCTGAAATGAGGCCTGAGCCAAGCCCTCTCCACATGGCTTCAAGTGGGAATGCATCTTATTGCTCAAGATGCAAAAAATCGGAGTGATTTACACACTTCTAAACTTGCACTGCACATCTACCATTAATCATACACAATCCACAACAATGTCACTCTCTTTGTTCACTGCGATGAAAGTACCAATGTATCATATATTCAAATTACATCGTGTGCTTGAGGGAGCTCATGATCCCCTGCAAACTTCTGTGGTAGCATGGTTTGCAAGCTCCACATGCTACCTGTGAACTATTTATTGTGTGTGTGACTGCAAGCCTAAATCCCTGCCTGGGATTATCTGAAAACTCTGGAACTTGCCAGCAGGAAAATTTACAGCTAAACAATTATATTGTTGAAACTCTGACAAATCCACCCCAGTTTATGACTTTGAAAACAGGACTAGGTGTGAACAACTGAATAGATTATATACTGTAGCACAGCCTCCTGGGTGTTGCAATATAGAATCTGTTTACTTTGACTGACAATTTTCATTTTATTTTCTTCCAGACATTATTGCTGCAAATGATATCTCTGCTCAGTATGGATTTGTTCCTCAAAAAAGAGGTTTAGGTATTTGGATAAACATCTTCCAAACAAGTTTTTTATTATTATGATTTTTTGGAAGTAATCCAGCAACAATAAAGCTGACGGGCAACACGATGAGTAAAAACAAGTAGCTGTGCATTATATTAGCACATCAGACTACATGGAGGTGAGATTTCCAGAACTTCTCTCCAATGTAAAAAAAAAACCAAAAACTAAAGGTCTAAGAACTCGGAGTCTGAGCACAAGGGAGAGGTTTTTCCCCTCTCACTTTGCTGTGAGCAGAAGTTTAAACCCCTCCAAATAACCAAGTGACTTCTTGCCAAGAGTGAAATAAATCTCACTCAAACACAGAACGGCATTCTTTCTACTTAGACCACTTATGAAGTACAAGATTTATTGTTAAAACCAATAATAATAATTCCAGACAGAACAAACGCAAGCGATACGGACTGATAGTATCATTTCCCCTATATATGGGTACCAGAAATTAGAAATTCATTACAGTTTTCCACTTCCTTCAGAAATACGAATAGCTTTGATGTTGAATGCAAGAACAGGTGGAAATGACTGTTGGTTATCATGTGGTACGGTGATACGTTAGCCTAAAGAGTCATGTTTTACCTAGCTACAGAGCAGAAAAAGTAGGAATGCAATGTTTGTTTTCCAGAGCATTCTCTGAATGACAAATAAATCATTCTTTTTCACAGTCAGGCAAAAACAAGCAGCACGTCGTATATAGAGATGACTGAGAGTTGGGAGTTTTTTTAATGTGTGCTTGAGTTGTGAAACACAGAAATTGCAACTGTTACCTTTAATTTTGTGGACATGAAAAGAGGAGGCAGATACATGTTTTATGTATCTTAGTCCTGCCATTTGTATTTCTGAACACTGGAAATAGGTGGTCCCTGTTTCCCTCCGTCTTTCTGTAGTTTATTTTAGCCAGTGCTAATATTTATTCCCAAAGGAGAAAGTTGCTTACATTTTTTTATATTACCTGTATTGTACTGTACTGTGTGCCCTGCTCTTGGACTGGACACTGTACTTTCTGAGAACATTAAGATGAAAATTCCACCTTGTTCAAGCCGAGGAAGGATAATTTCTCTGCAGTACTACTGAAGCGACTTCAAAGCTTATATTTGGAGGGCCCACAATAAGTCTGAAGTCTCACAATAAACTTCAGATTCTCTAGTGCCTTTGTGTCTACCAGTAGTGGACATGGCTGTGCCGCACAAGGAGTGACAGGAATGCTGAGTGGGGGAATGGGTACCATCCAGACAGTGCAGAACCCGCCGAGATTATTTCTGAGGAAACTTAGAGGACATCCCAGAGAATGATAAGGTTCACATCCTTACTGTGCTTTTGATCTGATAGAAAAAAAAAAATGGGGGCAACAAATGCTGATTTACTTTTCACTCCTTCTCTTTCCACTGTAGTTCCCCATCTGCAGACTCTCTCCTGCTAAGTGCCAGCTGCGTGCTCTGGTCTAAGAGGATGTGGCCACTGGGCTGAAGGAAACACACTGTGGCAGTACCTCCTACTCTATTGCTGGTTTCCACCTCCAGGGAGGTTTGCATTCCTGTTACATTATGGCCCTGTGATCTCCCATTAGAAGGAAATCCCCAGAAATTAAATTAAGGCTGAACTGGTACAATTACAGCACTTGCAAAGGCTCACATTTCTTTATCTCCCTGGATTGATGTTTATTTATGTTTCATGATTTAAATGGGACTAGAGATTTAGGCAATAGTTTACATCTTGTAAATAAAAATGTATAAGCATGTCAGGCTCACATCATTTTTCCACCTTTGTTAGAGACCATAAAACCCTGGAAGGAGAGAAGAAGGGGCAGGTCACTCAATGATCTTTTCAGGCAGTGTCTTCAACTACTCACTGCCACGTGAAAATTTTCAAGGCTGGTCATGCTTTGAGAGCTGTCCCTTCTGGTGAACAATTTGCGCTAAATCTGGCTGATACTGTTCTGAGAACTGAAAAGCAAAAAGACACTAAGCAGTTCAGAAGTAGCCTCTTATTTTCAGCTTTATGCATGAGCAAATTGAAGAAAAAGTTTTCCCAGTAAGAATCTGTTTCACCTGAAATTATTCTGTTGTCTTAACAAGTACTCTGCATTTCAAGGAACACTGCAGGATCCACAGATAATTTACTTCATAATGGAAAGAAAGAAAAGGTTACTGGGGTACAAAATGGACTTGTCTCCACATAAGAATTATGTTGTCCTTGACTACCATTTTCTTTGTATCTTCCCTGAAATCTTGTGGATGGAACAAAGAGAGGGTGCTCAGACAAAAAAAAAAGAGACTTGTGCATTCAGTTTTTCCTGACTTTTGGTCACCCTAGATTCCTTACCATCCTTTTCCCAACTTCAACCGGTATTAGGAAGGGAGATATAATTAGAGACTGTATGTTTTATCTTGCTTGCATCTCCCACAACTTGCAGAAGTTCAGGCTTCATGAGTGAGCAGAGTCAGAGAGAGCCATTCATCACAGTCCAGTGGTTTTGAATTTGGTGTATGTAATTTATGGCAACAACTAGAAGCAGTTGTAGTGTAGTAATCTGTTGAGAGTCTCTGTGAATAGTGTCTTGTTTTCAATGTAGTTCTGAGAAAGAGGTTCTGGAGAATCTACCTAAGACCTAGACAGAATTTAAATCCTGCCATTCACATCTGAAAGTCCCTCCTCACTTTGACATCCCATGTCAGCTCCTTAAATCAAACCTCATACACTCAGGAATGAAGTAAATAAATTATAAGCTTTATTGATTGTGTCTGCTGCGTGAATGTTCTTTAGCATTGACTAAGCTGTCCAAAGTGTTGTCCCAACATGGATCAGGCTCTTCATAAATCCCGAAATGGCTGCTCAGGAGGGAACAGAAATGTTTTCTTTGGTGGATCCAAGGTTCTGTCAGGGAAGGTTTTGATCTCTACAGCTTTACAACATCCATATGGTGAGGAATATATTAGCTGGCTCCTTCAGTGGGATGTGGGATCAGAGTTTTAGATTGGACAGAAGCCCACTATGATATAGTTTTTTAATTCTTTTCAAAGAATATCAGTGAATTCCACATGATGTTTGGAACCAGAAACCCAGTTTGTCTCTCACTTAGTCTGTTCTCTCATCCATATGACTTTGTTGACTTCAGCTAAATCACTGGTATAGAAGTATCTCAGACTTCTCTGCCAGCTAATGGAGGTAGTGATGGTGGTCACTGGTTTGAGGTTATTTTGCTGGGGGAGGGACTGTTTTTGCTTTTGCTTTAGAGCAAGGAGCTGTGGTAAATCATAGGCATGTTTCTTGGGATGGAGATAATAAATCACTCTTCCCAGGTGAAATCTTTTATTTATGCATTGGGATTCCATTTCATCGAAGAAAGGTATGTTCTTTTGGCTTCAGCTAGGCTGCACTTAAGCAAGTGATTCAAATCAAGCTGACACTTATTAGTGAGCATGTTGAACACTTTGCTCTCAGGCAGTTCACCGTACTGCCACTATCCTCTCTTCTTCACAGATGTTTGTTCTCCTCTAGTTCCATCTGGAAGAAAAATCACTGCCTGCTCCTCATGTCAGTGGGAATTCAACTGCAAAGGATAGCTTGATTTTGGAGACAATGGATCACTCTGACCTGCAAAAAATTAAAGGAGAGATGAAATATCACACTCACAGATCAGCTTGAGAGTGTTCTTATGATCTGAAAATATCTTTTATTTTCATGTATTAGAAAGTGAGCCCTGCCACTGGTCTTAGTGTTACAGAGCACACCATCAATGGCAAAGGTTCCAAAGAGAGTATCAGCAATATGGAAGGGGATCAAACAGAAGGTAAATTATATTATTGAAAGGCATCAGCTGTCACTGGAAGTTGATGCCTGTTTGCAAAAAATAACCCCCAGTCTTAAACAACAACAACAACAGAAATAGGAAATTCTTTACACACGCTAACATAGAAAGTTCTGAATGTTCTTCCTGTCTCTAGGAGTACTCTAAGTCAATCCCTGCTTACCATTCTTAAATTTCCTTTGCATTGCATATCACCTGTCTAGATGGATGCACTCATATATTGCACTGAGAAAACATGATTCAGAAACATGAACCTGCAACTAAGGAAGTTTTGTTTCTGTAAAAGAAGCAATTCTAGAATTTCACATGGCCTCTTGGTTAAATTGTGTTTATTTACATCTAGAATGAGGTGCACCCTCTCAATTTACCAGATAATACTAAGTTGAGTATTATGTAACATTCCAGAGAAGGAAAAAGAGGCTATAGACATGAGGGTCACAAGAGCTGGCAATCTTTAGAAGATACCTCAAGCCTCTGTTCAGACTGGGTGTTCCAGTGGTGCAAGTCATCTCTGGATGCAGGCTACATGTCACAGTGGAAGGCTGATTGCTTCTAGGCATAGCAACCTGCATGTCTCTAGATGACCCGTAGGACATCAGGGATCTTTGGGTGAATGCAGTATTGTGCAGTCATCCACACTGCTGTGACAGAGACCCACTGCACTGGCCATTTCTTACTGCTCACAACCAGCTTTCAGCTTGCTTTGCAACTTAGAACAAACATTGCAAAGGAAGCATAGAAAATGAAGGCCACCAATTACAAAGGTCTGATTACTTTTTTAATTCAGCTTACTTTGTTGCTTTCATGGGGCCTTTCCTACACTAAGTAGAGGATGAAGCTTGCTGTTTCTAAAATGTAAACTTGGGCATCACAGTCAAAAATAGAATGCCTGCAGAAAGAAAACCAGCACGGATTAGTAAGTGCTGGAGTTTGAAGGCTGAAGTCATATTTATATGCAAAGAGGGACAGTGTGAATTCCTGACCTGGAAAGGTGATCCTGCCATTTAAGCATTTATGCTTGCTAATAAACAATGGAAGGAAAAAGTCCACTTAAACTAACAAAAATATAATCCAGTTTCTTTTCATTAAACATTATACGAGGGTCACTCTGAAAGTAATGCCTCCTGTTCATTTCCATGGAAATTACAATGGCTACAAAAGGCACAATAACATTATTTGATAGAACAAATTCTCAGCTATAAAAAACTATTTTTCAACACAGTCACCACCATTAGCTGATTCATGCAGATGAGCTCATTGAGACACCCTTTATTTTGTGTTATGACAGTTATGCATGGCACTCTGGAACGTGGCTTGTCTTTCATGTTGCTGTTTCTACTGCAGAAGCACACCACCCAGCCCTCACTGTGCTCAGTTCTACTGTTGGGTCTCCATTCACTTTCAGCAAGTGCCAATAAATGTCGGTGCAATTCTTTCCACATGGAGGAATTCGGTGGCGCACCATTGCTTCATATGTACTTCCATGTCAGACTCCATTCTGCCACATGACCCCTCTGCTGCCATCTGTCACATGGCAAAAACATGGAATGGAATAATGTTGGGAAAGTCCAACCTTTACTGCCATACCAGCAACATCTGCCTCTGATGTTGTGGGCCAACATAATGAAATAGAAGACACTTTTGGACTTACTTTTGGAGTAACCCTCAAAAAAATCACAAAAAGAAAACAAAGCTGCAAAGGCAAGGATAATGTTTCTTCCTTTCTTTTCACTTTTTACTGTACTGTAATATATCCAATGTCTGCCTAATATTCCAAATATTTTAAGACATTAATACATCTAAAAAATATGTGTAAAAAAGTAACTACCAAACCTTTCCAAACAAGCAGTCCCTTATCCTCTACCATGGAAGACAGTGAGGCTTTGTTGAAAGAGAGACAGAACAAGTTTCCCAGTCCATAGTTCACAGCAGAAGGTGTCTGGCCACAAACACTTTACCCAGGAAAGTCACAGGTAAGCTAGCCAACTGCACTCACAGTGATATGAAACAGGGGCTTCGGTGTGGGAATCTTGTTAAGCAAAAGGAAGCTGGGCGATATGGATTACATAATCAGCTGCAAACTAACCTGAAGACTGGCTAAAAGTAGAGGAAAACCATTTCTCATGGACTTGTATAATCTATTTCTGGATATAGTTTTAGGGAAAATGCAGCATAATAGGGAAATAACTTTAGGAAAGACTGATGATGATCAAATCTCTGCCCGGGGAGGTAGTGGAGTCACCAACCCTGGAGGTCTTCAAGAAACGTTTGGAAGCTGTGTTGAGGGACGTGGTTTAGTGAGAACTATTGGTGATGGGTGGATGGTTGGACTGGGTGATCCTGTGGTCTTTTCCAACCTTGGTGATTCTATGATTCATATGATTCTATGAAATCCATGGGCTGATATGAGTCAGAATATCCTCACAAATGCTAAAACAGGAGTTGCAGTCTTGGTAAGAAACTGTATTTTTAAATACATAGAGGATGTTTCTATATCGTTTATCACCACTTTCCAAATTCTCAAACAATACATAAGCTAATTTACTAGTGGCTCTTTGTTCTTAATATCCATGCCATTTTCAGACAGACAGCGTTCAGCTGAAATCAGTGGAGCCAGGGCAATGGATTGTGTTGTTCCCAAAGCAGTAAAAAAAAGGATTGCAAATAGGAGCATATCAGCTAGAAAACAAAATGTGTGAAGTGTTATGATTACACAACCGAGAGGCTAATTCCTCTAAATCTCTACATTTGTGGTGTTGTTCATGCTTTGCTATTAATAGCAATGTCTGTAGATACAATTGTGCTGTAAAAGCATTATTTGAGAAGGAATTTTTACTACCATATATAAATATAGCATGTGTTCATTTTTTTTTAATTACATATAACATTCAGAAAAGTGACACATTATTAAGAAAGGTCATTGATCGTTCCCAGGATATGGCAGTAAAATATATAGTATGGATTAAAATTAAAACTTGTTTTAGAGCAGTGCAATGTGAAGTAATGCAAAACAAAACAAAACAAAAAATAGTTCCCCACTTAACAAAATAAATGAATAGATAAAGGATGAAAATGATAACCTTATATCTGATGATGGTCTGACTGGATTCAGAAACAAGTTGCAAACAGTCCTTATTCTTTGTAAGATTGGAACGCGTTGATAGACTGGTAGACATTTTTGAGGTTTTCATGACTTGATGAAAAGAGGTATCGCTGAGATTATGGGTCAACGAAATGGTGTAGGTGCCAGCTCCAATAAAAAATGTTGGTGCTAAGTTGATTGTGTTGTTTTCTCACCACTCGATTAACTCTGAGATTGTGCCAAAAAAGTTAAAATAGATTTCCCCCACCTTGCGGCTTTACTCACATTCAGATTGGTAACATATGCCTGTTTTGAGGTCCTGATTCTGCACCCCCTGTTTGGAAAGGAGGTTTTGTCCTATCAGCAGCATGTGTGACCACTACCAAGAATTTGGTGAGCTGAAGAAACATTTCTGGTGAGATAACAGTCAGGCATACATTATCTCAAAATGTTTCTTAAGTCTTCCTAAATAGATATGCTGGTTCTGAACTGCTTTTAACACTCCAAATGTCTTCCTAGCAAATAAAGGCGGGAAAAACTTAAAAAGCCATTCGCAATCTGACAAACATTAAATGAAAACAGAAAAGCATTCCCTTAGATTTCCTTTTCTGCTTTCACTTTCACTTTATTCAATACATAGTATGACTTTTTTTTCTTTGTTTTAATATATGATATACCACAGTTTAAATAGTGTGTTTACTTTCCATTCTTGAGCTGCAGCAGATCCTTGCTGCAACTACAGCCATTTTCTTACATGGGCAATGAGTATTCAGAAGTGTACCCTTTCCTGTTTAACACAGCCATGCAGCTGGAAGCAAGGAATTAAAACAGTTCTGTGTGATCAGCACGTTGTCTGCAAAGCATGTGGATAACACCTGCCAACTTGCATAAAAATATCTGCTTTTTGAAGAGCAGCAGAAGGCCAAGGCAAGGCCTCAGAGTAGTCTACAGTGCAAGAACAAAAGCAAAATCTTAAAATTAGGATTGTAGACAGAAAATTGTCAGTTTCTGCTTACTGTTTTCCTCTCAAGAAAAGAGATGTTTCAGAGAAGCTGAGAAGCAAGACAGCTAAGAAAGAAAATATCTTTTTTACTTGGTGGAAGTTAAAGCTATATTGGCAGCCTTCTGTTTAACAGTTGCTGTTATTTTTGGTTTTCTTTCCTCTTCCCAGGTAGGAATTGAAAAGATTGTCTTCATCCCTCCAGACCATGCTAGGGATTTGGGCATCTCAGAGAGACCTTCCTGTTGGGGAGCCAGCCAGGGGACCCTGGGCCCAGGAAGGCACACAGGCTGCTTGGGGTGCCAGGGTCCGTCACAGATTGACTCCATGCCCACAGGGAAGATAGGGGAGCCCGTGGGGCCTGGCAAGCAGTGGTGTTGAGGGGTGGATTCAAGACTGTGCTGGAAAAAAAATAGCAGGGTTTGTGTTGTTAGTATAACCTTTGGAGGGGCGTGGGGGGAGGCGGAGTTCTTATTTCCACTCTGTAAAGCAAGAGATTAAGAGCGTAACGAGCTCTATTAAAGCATCAGACAGCACATGGATAATTAGAAGATCCATCTTTATTAGGCAAGCAAAAACAAATGCATGGTATAAACCCTAATGCTCGAGAGCAAAAAATCACTTGCTAATTAAGGAGGCAGGATGGAGGGCAGGAGCAAGCATCACTGGAGGTCAGGTTACCCTAGGTTAGCCTGCAATATGGCTGTTCACCTTCCTCTTAAGCAGAAGCACTCCATTAGGTTTCTGTAGGATAGCAGATATTTCACCACTATGATCAACATTCCTACTTCAAGTATTTGCACTGAAACAATCTAAGGGCTATTACAGTTGCTTTACTGAATTCTGGTCTTAGACCTCAAGAAAACCCTCTCCTCTCCTTAATGTGGGTTCTTTCACCATTCCCTCCTCTCATATTCTTCATCAGAGATGACTTATTCCTGGAAATCACTGAAGTATTTCTATGAAGAATAGTTGATCAGGTTGCATGAAGTAGTCCTAATTTTTTGATGCATTAATGGAAGGACAGTATTTCTACATTCTTCTCAAAGACTACTGTGCTGTGCACTCATGACAGTGTTTCTTTGAGAATGTTTACATGAAAATCTATTTCTGTATATGAAAAAACCAAACAGATGAATGCAGTCTGTGGATTCATCAGCTGTTCTCATTTTCCTCACACTTGACTTGAGGTGTTATAATTTAGAACTGAACACAAGAAGTGTCAGTGAATATTAAGGTGTGATGGAGAAATTTCCCAAAAAATACTGGCACACACCTGACTTGGTACTGCAGTTTAGCCTTCCTGCCATCTTGGGAAGGCTAGCAAAGGAGGTCAGTAGCTGTACATTGACTTTGAAGAATTTCCTGCTGGTTTTAGACCAGAAATTTATTGAAAAATACAAGAGGCTGCAGGAGCTGGATGTCTGACTTTTCTTTCATATAATTTAATATTAAATTAGATATTATAATTGCTGTCTGTCTAACCTGTCGACAGTAGATCTGCCCACAGGTCAGGTCTGCAGTCTTGGAAGCATCTAAACATAGTTTGCAGCCTCTTGGCTTTGGCTGCGTCGCACACCAAGAGTAAACCTTTCTAGGACCCTTGAATGATCTTCATCTTTGTCCTTCCTAGACTGCCTATCTAATTACTGTCACCGCTTTGCTGTATCAGCTCATATAAGAAACAAAGATTAGTGAGTTGAGGAAGCAGTAAAAGAAGAAGGGATCCCATACAAAGGAGATAAACTTTGCCCAAGGTGTGGTGTTGCATTCTGTTGGTCTAGGATCCAGAAATGGAGACCCTCAAGTGTGTCAGGCCTACTTGGGGTATTATCATGACATTCTGGTAAGCAATCAGCATAGTCACTTTGTTCGTAGAGGCCCAGGTGTCTCCACTGCTGATTTTCTTATCCTTCTCCACCTTGTTGGCACCACTCACAGAGCCTTTGTTTCCCCAGTAGAGAGGGGATTAGTAACCTGCAGAACTGTATGCTACCTTCTCAGCTTTATGCCAGCAGCTGACACCAGACCTGGAAAAGATCTTCCATCCAGTTTTGAAGAGGTCATCCTCTCCTTTCAGATGGTCTTGATAAGCAGAAATGTTCACAGCCTTTCTTAAGCCAAACCTACACCATTCTTCTACCGAGGAAAATCCTTCCTAGTGCCATTTTGAATGCTACAACCCATTCATTTCTTAAACTTAAACTTTATTCTGACCAAGACTACGTCACATCATTTTTATCCCCCTGGAAAAGCCTTTAGAAAATAAAATAACACCAATCCAAGGCAAGAGAGAACTTGAACCTACATGACAGCCCTCCTTAATTGGGTCAGATATAATTAGGTGCAATTTTCTCAAAAGTCACAAGGGGACTTCCCATGTTTGAAGGATCCAACTGGGAAGCCTCAGAGGCCATTCACATTAAGTGTCAATAGGCTGCAGCTTGGAGCAGGCCACTCAGTGAGTGATAGGAAATATAAAATTATTCAAAGGCTTGAACCTTAAAAGGACCTGAGAAATTAAGTATATTCTTTTAATACCAAACTGTGTTGCAGAAATAAGTAAACAAAGAGAAGGGGCAATTTCAGGTAACAAATCTGGGTTCTGGTCTGTCTTTTTTTAATTTTAAAAATACACATATTTTTAAAGAAAGTGTGCTGTGTCTACCTCTGTGTCCTTCTTGCAGTAGGGAAAACAACTTTTTACACAGGTAGATAGTGAGGGACAAAGGAAATGTTTTTAAACTAAAAGAGGGGTGATTTAGATGAGATATCAGGGGAAAATTTTTCACTGAGAGTGTGGTGGGGCACTAGAAAGAGATGCCCAGAGAATGTGTGGATGCCCCATCCCTTGAGGTGCTCAAG
The DNA here is from genome assembly GCF_016699485.2 of Gallus gallus. Taxonomy (NCBI): domain Eukaryota; kingdom Metazoa; phylum Chordata; class Aves; order Galliformes; family Phasianidae; genus Gallus; species Gallus gallus. Next base: position 32,638,930 of record NC_052572.1, read on the forward strand.
TCCAGACTGGATGGGGCCCTGGGCACCCTGATCTAGTACCAGATGCAACCCTGCCTGCATCAGGCTGACTGGAATTAGATGATCTTTGAGACCCCTTTCAACTCAAGTCATTCTATGATTCTATGACGTGAACCAAGCATTTGCCTTGCACGTGGAAAGGTGAAATTTTTTTTATAATTTGCAAACTTCTAGCCACTTTCTACACGGAAAAGAGTGTCCAGAAGTTTTCCTTGACCCTGTTGTACCACAGCCAGCCTAACATCCTTCAAACAATAGCTGACCTGAGTACATAATGAAGATAACATGGTAAGCCACCTTGGTAGACACACCTTTGTGCCAAAGTGCCCCCTATTGATGTCAAGTTATTTTCCTCAGGTTATGCTGACTAAACTTGCTTCCAATCTGAGTTTCCTTGTGATATTTGCAATCTATATTTGTAACAGCTGAAAGGTCTGACCCAGGCCTCCCCAGACATAAAGAATATTTAATTGTTCATTTCTGCTAATGAGGTTCAGAGTTGACATGGCTTTGAATTTTTGTTCTGTTTTCAGGAAATTTGATAACATCTTTTCTATTAATAGACACTTCAGAGTCTTTTTTTTTTTTCTAAATAGTCTGTAAAAGTGTAAATAAAGAAGGTTTTTATATCAAACTTTGCAATGCCTCTTTCAGCATATACTCCTGATATTGACTCTTCTCCAGCAACAGCTATGTTACACAAAACTCAGCTTTTCCAATTACAATAACACTTTAATTTCACAAGTACATAGCTGTTTCTGATTACAACAAAATACAGCAATTTCATCAGCTAAATTATTGTTTGAATAGGGGGCAGATAGCCTAATGTGCTTGTCTCATTAGGTTATGAGTGTTTTTTTCTTTCTTAATTTTGCTAGAGCCTCATCTTTCCTTGGTTTTGTTAAGATGTTTTTATTCCCCCCCCCCTCACCCCCCCTTTTCTCCTTCCTTCCTCCCTCACTTTCTTCCTTCCTTCTTCTTTCTCTCCCTCTTGTATTTTTCTTTTTTTTTTTGTTTTGTTTTTGTTTTTTTTTCCTGAGGGCTTGTGCCATTCAATCTGGAGAAGAGAAGACTCCAGGGAGATTTTATGGTGGCCTTCCAGTTGAAAGAGGACCTATGAGAAAGCTGGATATGGACTCTTCTCAGGGAGAGTAGTAGTAGGACAAGGGATAATGACTGTAAAGTAAGTCAGTCATGTGGAAAATAAGGCCTTCTATTTACTTCCATGGAAAATACAACAGCTACTAAGAGCACAGTAACACTGATAAATTCTCAGCTACAAAACATTATTTGTTAACATAGTCACCACCATTAGATATACATTTTCACCAGTGAGGACTGAGATTCTGGTCATTTTGTGGTGTAAGAGTAGCGCATGGCAGTCATGAATGTGGCTTCTTTTTCACATTTTATTTTGCTACTGCTGAAATGCACCCTCCTCTGCCTCACTGTGCTCACATCCATTATTTTGTCTCCATAAATGTTCACAAGCATTGATCAGTGTCAATGGGTACAATTTTGTCTACATGGAGGAGCTCAGTGACATACCTTTGTTTTGAATGCACTTCCATGTCAGACACCATTTTTTCAGACTACCCCTCTGCTGCCATCTATCACATGGCAACAAAATGTAAAAGAATACTGGTGGGAATATTTGCCCTCTACTGCCATATCACCAGCATCTGCCTCTGATGTCATAGAATCATAGAATTATAGAATCGCTAAGGTTGGAAAAGACCCACAGGATCATCCAGTCCAACCATTCACCCATCACCAACGGTTCTCGCAAAACCATGTCCCTCAACACATCCAAATGCTCCTTGAACACCACCAGGGTCGGTGACTCCACCACCTCTCTGGGCAGCCCATTCCAGTGCCTGATCACCCTTTCAGAGAAGTAGTATTTCCTAACGTCCAGCCTGAATCTTCCCTGGCACAGCTTGAAGCCATTCCCTCTAGTTCTATCACTAGTCACCTGAGAGAAGAGGCCTACCCCCAGCTCACTACAACCTTCCTTCAGGTAGTTATAGAGAGCAATAAGGTCTCCCCTGAGCCTCCTCTTCTCTAGACTGAACAATCCCAGCTCCTTCAGTCGCTCTTCATAAGGCCTGTGCTCCAGACCCCTCACCAGCTTTGTTGCCCTCCTCTGGACACGCTCCAGGGCCTCAGTGTCTTTCTTACAGTGAGGGGCCCAAAGCTAGACACAGTACCCAAGGTGTGGCCTCACCAGTGCTGAGTACAGGGGGATAATTACTTCCCTGTTCCTGCTGGCCACACTATTTCTGATACAAGCCAGGATGCCATTTGCCTACTTGGCCACCTGGGCACACTGCTGGCTCGTGTTCAGTCAAGCATCAATCAATACCCCCAGGTCCATTTCCTCTACACAGTCTTCCAGCCACTCTGCCCCAAGCCTGTAGTGTTGCCTGGAGTTATTGCGGCCAAAATGCAGGACCTGGCATTTGGTTTTGTTGAATCCCATCCCAATGGCTTCAGCCCAGCTATCCAGCCTATCCAGATCCCTCTGTAGGGCCTCGCTACCCTCAGGCAAATCAACACTTCCAGCCAGCTTGGTGTCATCTGCAAACTTACTGAGGGTGCACTCAATGCTCTCATGCAGGTCATCAGTAAAGATATTAAACAGGACAGGCCCCAGCACCGACCCCTGGGGAACACCAATCGTGACCAGCCGCCAGCTGGATTTAACTCCATTCACTACCACTCTCTGGGCCCGGCCCTCCAGCCAGTTCCTTACCCAGCCAAGAGTGTACCTGTCCAAGCCACGTATCTGTCATGGGCCAACATAAAAAAAAAACAGGAGGCATTACTTTTGGAGCAGTCCTTGTAAAAGAGGGAAAAATTAGATTAGATATTAAGAAGATTTTTTTTTTTTTTTTCAGAGGGTGATGAGGTACTGGAATAAATTGCCCAGGATCCCTATTTCCATAAGTGTTAGAGGCCAAGCTGAATGGATCTTTGAGCACCCTGATCTAGGAGGTGCTTCTGCTCTTGGCAAGAGAGTTGGAACCAGATGATCTTTGAGTTCTCTTCCAACCCAAGTCCTTTTGTGATTCCATGACTTTATGATTCTTCAAACCTTTTCATTTTTCTTTAAATGCTGGAGTAGGAAAACTCTAGACAGTAGTGCCCTTTTTCCATGAACCACAAAAAAATTAAATTAAGATATCAAAACAAGATGTAATATGCAACAGATTATATTTTGCCCATTATGCATTGATATTTGATACAGGTTCTTTTTATTTTTTATTACTTACTTTGTTTATTGATGGAATAGTTAATTAATTAAGACTCAGAATCATCTGAAAACTTCAGACTTAAATCTCTCATCTGAAATACCAAGTCTCCCTGGAGGTGTTGTTTGGGCCCCTTTGCTGGCCTGAGAAGAGAAAATAGCATTGTTTTGCACTTGAATCACAAACTGATAGTTAACTCTGAACTCCTAGGAACTTAAGAGCTGAGACAGGTTTTACCAATATAAATATTTAACTCCATTTGTTTTTAACTTCATCTTTAGTTGCTTTACAGCAACTTCTCAGCAGCTACCTTTTATTTTCTAGATACATCTAGCAGCACAATCTCTTACTACCTTACACAAATATAATAGGAAGTTTTGTGGTTAATAGGACACAGAAATTTAGACCTTATTTGAGAATGAGAGCATAAACCCTGACCCTCCACTATTCCACTCTCCCTGAACCCCAGCAAAAAAAACAACAACAAAAAAAACCAACCAAACAAACAACAACCAACAAACACAAACTCCAAACAAGCAAACAAAAAAGCCAAGGACAAAACCAAAACATGAGCAGTGGGGACACTGAATAAATACTACTGTAGTTTTAATGAGAGAACTTTTAGAGAGAACTTATTTAATAGAAACGCTTTCTAAAGGAACATTCAATTAATATCTGGTAAAACAATGATAAAAAAAGCAGCCTCAGAATACGTGTAGCAGAGAACTTTATGGGCTTGCTCTGTTTAGCTATAAACTATTTAGCTTCTCTCTACAGAGATGTTTTTTGGTCATTGTCAGTTGTAACTTGCCAGTTTACTCTTGTTTTCATAACCAGTAAGAATTTCCTCACCTTTTTCTCTTTCTTTTGCTTATTCAAATAAAACCCCAATTTCCATTTCTTTTTCCAGTCAAAATTGAATCCCATACTTACAGAGATTCCACTGGCCATATTATGTTTTCTTGCAGACAACTGGTGGAACAGCATGATGCGGACAATTGCTTTACTTCTTTTGTAACTCTCTCAATAGCTCAATGCTATCACCGCAGAATGTTCCTCTATCATTTATGTGCTACAGACGAAACCATATCTGAATATGTTTCCCTGTCTGCTTTGATTTTTTTTTAAACACACAACATAACACAATAGCAATACTGTACCGAACATGTACTCTAATGAGATGTTGCTTGAGTTGGAAAACTGCTTTACAATGGTTAGTAATGAACTTTTTTCTCAGGTGTATTTCTAATTTCTGAGTGACTGGAAGTCAAACATTTGTTCTAAAATGGTTATCTACATCATGGACCATGTTCATCCTACCCAGTTTCAGACACTTGACTTGAAGTATCTAATTTAGAGGCTTCCTCATCACAGGTTGACATTATTATAGAGACAGGGAGGATAGCTGCTTTCCTGTCAGATTTGAACTGTACTTGAGAATGTCCAATTCGCTTAATCAGTTATTATTACGTCTTTCTGAATTCTCTGACTTCCCTGAAAGTGAGATGGTTGATAACAGGGTATGGATCCCAAAATGGCCATCAGGACCTTTCAGTGACTGAGACACTGGAAACAGGAATGATGAAGAGAATGAAAATGGAGGAGAAAGTCTATCTCTGACATCCCACTGTACTCTAGCCAGTGTTAAATGAGTTTGCTAGAAGAAAATAATCTGTGAGTAAGACTCATGTGAGCCCAAGCAGGCTATATTTTTGACATTTAAATAAGTTTGTCATTCCAGAGAACCTGCAGCTTACACCAAACCCCATGTCAGCAAGGTAAAAACTCAATTGCATTGTTTTATGTCCTTGAAAATATCACTGGAATGCTGCTTGGTAATGAGCTCATCCAATAGCAAATGTAACAGGCTTTTATGCCTACAGGATTTTTCTGTTGAAAGCAGTAGAATATTAGGACTGTGCTGAAAAGAAAATAGGGCAGTCCACTTCTATGAAAATAAAGAAATAAATGTGCTTAGGCTACCTGTTGGTATCCTCTCAAAACAAACAAACAACAAAACAAAACAAAACAACAACAACAAAAAACTAGATCCTGGCTTCCAGGTCTACTTTGCAAAGTGCAACTCGTGTGTGACAAAGTCTAAAAATATTTTATGCCAAGAAAATTGGAAAAACAAATGCTAAATATTGTATGTGTATAAGCAATCCTCAGGTATTCCTTGTGTTTTAATATTAATTCAGTCATCATAGCTGTGAAGTCTGACCCACCATGATGTTCAGCTATACTCCATTTAAAATGAATGCTTTCTAGTACAAGCCTGAAAGTATCTAGGCCACTTGCTGTTAAGGGAGAGTTGTTTTCTCATGGTCTTCACTTTTCATGTTAAACCTCTCGTACAGCATTGGTCCGTGCCATTAATAGTTGCCAAGTTATATCACAGGGGAGGCTGTATTTCAGTGCTGGATAAAACGATCCCTTTACACAAATATCTTAAGGAAACACTTGAGGGAAAAGGAAACATATCAGTTGCTTGGACAACGTAGTCTTCAGTAGAGGTTGAATTGTTGGGATGCTATACAGTGACGCTTATGAAGTAGTAGAATGTTACCCACTGAAAGGTCTCAATCTTACAAGGTGCTGAATGGTCTAACTTTGGTGAATAAGAAATATGGATTTTTTGCAAGTGTCTCTTAAATGCTTGACATATTCCATGACAGCTCTGAATGCATGTTTCACAGTATAGTTTGTTAATCCTTTGCTAATATTTGGGTATAGGTTTCAGCTGTGCCAGCACTGATGGAGTGTTAGGGTATGTATATGTGTTTGTGTGGTGGTGGGGGGTGCTGGGTAACAGTTTCCTGAGTTCATTTCAGCAAAATGTTCCATCAGTGAAGTCTTTTGGGTGAGGTGACTGCAGAATTGAGAAAAGTTTTCATCCACTACACTGCTGAGCTTCTGTGGAGAGCCAAGAAAATGCTGAAAATTGGGAATACTCATAAGTCTAAAATACAAGGGAATCCATATGACTTGAAGCTTGAAACTTTAAATTTTAGCACCCTTAAGTTAGTAAAAATTAAAGTATTGTATGACCAAGATAAATGAATTGAACTTAAGATTGTCATTACTAGGTAACCAACTCAAAACGTGTGAGAAATGAAGTCATTAGTGACTTTCCTCTCTCTAGACATTGGTTGAGCATTAAACATTTCTTTTTTTCCCTTTTATGAAAAGAAACAATGAGAAAATATTTTCTGGATCATGGATCTGCATGGGAGAAATCCCTGTTGCCCTGAAGGAAGTTCATGGTGTTTCTAGTCCACTTTTCTGCTCATCTGACTCCTGAAATCACATGATGTTGGATGGATCATATCACATGAAACTGTCCCTCTTTGAGACCACCTTTAATCCACAGCTGTGGGAGTCAGGAGTCTGGCATTCTCTGGTCACTTTTTCTAAGGCATTCAAAATATCAAAGCTAATCCTAACTAGTGGATCTGAATGTCTGGTCTTGAGCCTAGTATTACAAGTAGAAGCTGTTTTAAATTTGTTTGGAAATAAATCAAGACTCAAACATAACAGATAAACCTTGATTCACTGTTTACCTTGAAAAAAGCCAGACCCGTTCTCATATTTCATTGACAGCAGACTTCTGTCCACCTGTCCTAAGAGCCATGGTATCAGTCCTTTACACCAGGCACAAGAACTCTCACTTGGACTAAAACATTCTGCCTTGCCACCACTTTAAATGGCTGCTCCAAATGTTGCTTTTCAGCTAGGGTGGCATTTGACAAAAAACTTGTGACACAGAGAAGTCTATTGTGATACAGAGGACATTGAGGATGTTCTCATCTGAGCAGCTACCAGGAACACAGCTCAGCTGTTTAGAGTGTTTAAGTGCCTACTAAAATTCTCAGTTAGAAGCAAACCAGATAGAAAAGCTGTGAAACGTCTTTGCTCTTACACTGAAAGTCTCACTGTTGCCCTTGTGGTCAGCTTAGGCCTATTAGAAACCATCTGTCCAAGGTGCAGGACTGAATGATATTTACAGTAAGATATTCTTCATAACCAGTTTTGTTGTGTATTGAATAATAGAACTTAAATGGTCTCTACTGTAGATCAGTGATGTTTATTTCCTCCATAGTAAAATATACATCTGTGCCTCTTGGTTATATGCATTTTACCACAACTTCTGATCTGTATTGTCAGTTAGGACAGAAGTTTCTGTTTTAGGGAAAGCTGGAAACCAGCTCTTTTAAAACAAAGAAAGAAAAAAGGAGACTTTCTTTCTTTTATGTGATTTACATGCTGCCTGATACAGAATGCCTGGAGCATGTATATTGTCAGCATATATAAGCTTGGAACATACATACATATTTTCCTTCCTTCTATTTAAGCAGGAATGGCTTCTAGAACTTTGCTCCAAAAGTCTATCTGCAGTCACTGTTTCTCTTGTACTTATGAAATCTGCACTGATTTCCCTCACCACGAATTTAGGTAGCTATGTTCCATAAAATGCAAGGGGTTCTCTCTGCTACCTCCTGTTATAGGAACATTAGGCAAAGACTACCCTTTTCTCATGGTGGTAGTAGGCCATGTGTGTATTAAAACTGTAGCAAATTACAGTCCTGACAAGTGGTCTACGTATTCCTTTATATGCCATAGAAAAAAAAAGATTACCCATGAATGTCTAAATCTTGAGTAAGAAATTCTGTGTTGTATAAAACCTCATATGTTAGTCAGCATTTTTTTCTACAATAAATACCTAAACAATCCAAGCAAACACCTGGAGGAAAGACACCTCCTTCCCTGTACACCTTCAGCTGTGATAGATGCTGTACAACTACTTGATAGCACAAATCCTTTTCTGCAAGATGACATATTAAGTGACAAGAGGAAGGACAGAAAGAAGGAATTAATTCTGTATCAACTGCACATAGATGGAACTGGGTAACCATCATTAAGTGTCTTACCTACAGTTGCTGTCACCAAGCATATCAGAGCTCTCTTACTATCCATATAGAACAGCACATTTTATTAGCATTTTTGCCTTTTCTTTGCCCAAGTCATTCATACTAATTTTGCATTAATGCTTATGTATCACTGCCACGTTTAGAAGAACTAATTAGAAATCATGTCCTGCTGGCTTCCAGAGAACAGATGCAGAATAGAGACAGTCTCTGTCATAGTGAGTTTGCAATCAAGCCACCTCTAAGCCAGAGGAATAGCAATATTTTATGGTGCTATCTAGAGTTCATTCTTGTGCCATTCAGAGTTCACTGAAAACCTCAATTTTTATTCCAGTCAAAGATCCATGGAAAGACAGCTTTATTCACTAAATTCAGAGATCAATGCAGCAAGATTTGCATAAAGACAAGTATATAAATCCTGCTTTGCAGTATATTTTTTCTTCTCTTCCACTGTGAATTTTTAAAGAGTCTTGTGTCAGGAAGAGGCAATAGTCTGACAGCACTAGAAAATGAACTCCTTTGTTTATATCTAGAGGACAAGTATAGCCCACACAGGAGCAGTGTGGTCAGCTTTCTCTGACTGTGCCCACTCATCTGGCAGCAAGCATTTCAGGAAGAGAGAAGACAACTTAGCTTGTATGTTTTTTCAGTCATTGGTTCTCTTTCAAGGAGTGCAGTGTTGCCAGCCCAGGATCGAAACACTTGGATGCAGCCCTTCTCCTATCACTCTCCCATCCTTTTTTGAAATAAAAAACTTGGGATATGTGCACTTGCAACCCAAAAAGACAGCATTATCCTGGGCTGCATCAAACAAGCATGACCAGCAGAGTGAGGGAGGTGACTGTCCCCCTTCATTGTTGTGGGATCCCATCTGGAGTATCATATCTAGGTCTGGGGTGCCCAGCACAAGGGCATGGAGCTGTTTGAGATCTGAGCTAGTTCAGCCTAGAAAGGAGAAGACTTTGGGGAGACCAAATTGTGACCCTCCTTTATCTAAAGGCCTACAGGAAAGATGAAGAGAGACTCTTTATTGGGGATTATAGTGACAGGACAGGGGTACTGATTTTAAACTAACAGAGGGTAGATTTGGATCACACATTAGGAAGAAATTCTTCACTATGGGGTTGGAGAGACACTGGAAAAAGTTGCTTCCTTCTTGTGGATGCTCCCTTTGTGGAGGTGTTCAAGGCTGGGTTGGATGGGGCTTTGGGCAACCTGGTCTAATTCACTGGTGTCCTTGCACATGGCATGGGTTTGGAACTAGGTGATCTTTAAAGTCCTTTCCAACTCAAGCCATTCTATGATTTTATCTTCTATGATTCTGTGATACACTTAAAATCATCTTCTAATGACAGAGCATCGGAACAAGTCACAGAGACTGTGTAGTCTCCTTCTCTGGAGATAGTCAAAATATGCCTGAAATGCTTTCTTGTGCAACCTGCTTGTAGGGAACCTGGATTAGATGATCTCCAGAGGTCCCTTCCAACCCCTATGATTTTGATTCTGTGGTTCTGATTTCTAAGCTTATGGGGTACATTTTAGCTCCCTTTTCCACTTTCTGTAGAAATGAAAATAGAAACTTTTTTTTATATGCTGAAATTGATAAGTCTCTCTTAATTACATCCATAAAATAAATTGGGTTCTATGAACAGTGTCAAATTCACAATAGAACTCTATGAAGACTTTAATACTGTACTTGTCATTTCTGATTCAGCACTTTTTCCCCTGACTTTGACCCGAGGACTAAGATCTATTTTACATAGCTTATTTTAAAAACTGAAATAATTTTTGGTCTTGACAATTAGGGTTGAATTTGAACTAGTATTCTAGAATACTAGCAAGACCAGTATTACACCATCCCACTGCCAGTTTAATTTCTAAAGGAATCAAAGTCATTCAGGTTTTTTTCCACCTAATTTTGTATTCTGATGCAGCTCACAAAGACATCACTCTGTCCCTTTCTAAAGACCAGCAAAATCAGTTGTCTTGGTCAAAAATATATGCAGTTACTGTCTTGATGTAGCCTGGTCTGAAAAGGAATCTGCTTAATTAACATTGATTACAATCTACCATCAGCAAGTAAAAATTGATTGTCAGGTTCCTAATTTGAATGCCTCTCTGTCCTAATTTCACTGTTTCTGTGACTACCCAATGAGAGAGACAAGGATAAAGAGTGAGTCCACTTATTAAATGTCCCAGCTATATGTAGGTACCCATATGAAAGATGTCAGTGATCCTTCTGGTCCTACTTTATCACCCATACAATGGCCATTTGTTAGCGCAGCATCTAATTGCTGCAAATTGTCAGTGTGCACATTTGGACTCTGTTCAACACTCCATTTTTTACTGAGAGAGGAGCAATGATATTGATTTTGGATAGCCAAGGAGAATGCCAGGGATATTAGTAAGGAGCTCAGAGAACACAACACATAAACTTTTATGACATGATGTCAAACTGCATCGCACAGACATAAATGAAAAGGACAACATCTTCTGTAATTACTGCGAACACATACCACACACCCATTAGAAAAAGGCTACATTTGAATGAAAAAGAGACCTTGTAAAAGGCAGCATCACAGAAAATTTGTGTGGTCAAGATGGAAAAGTGGGAAGAGTTTTGGGTGTAGGATTGGAAATGACAATGCAGGAGCCAAGAGCTGTATTTCCGCTGCTGCTGCAATTTGACAGTGACTGAAATCTGTATTTGTGTAGATTGGTGAACGACTTCCACCTTTCTTTGACTATGGTTTGTATAATCCCAAGCAAAGTACTGGCACTCCCCCAGTTAAGTTTGTGATAGGGCAGGGTAGAGCACAGCCACTGTTGCAGACTGAGTGAGGTTTGTCCTGCTCCTTGCTCCTCACTTATATCTGAGCCCTGACTTTTCTGTCGAGTTTGCACAATGGTTTGTGGCAAATGGTTTGTGTAAAACACTGTCACAGCCATAAATTCAGATTTTTTTTTCTCTTCGTGTCTGCTACATTTTGATTTCTCATTATCTCTGGTGCATTACAAAATCTAGTGTCAGTAAATGTGTTTCAGCTCACCTAGATTTTCACCCATGAAATCTTGATAGGCCCACATTTTAAGAATTAAGTTAGGATGATGGGAACAAACTAGAATGCAGAAAGTTCCATCGGAACATCAGGAAACACTTTCCTTTGTGAATGAGGGAGGACTGGCATGAATTGTCCAGAGGGACTGTGAAGTCTCCTCGTTGGTGATCTTCAAATGCTGTCTGGACACGGTCCTGAACAACTGGCTCTGGGTGGTCCTGCTTGAGGATGGGTTTGGGCCAGATGACCTCCAGAGGTCCTTTCCACCCTCAGTCATTCTGTGATTCTATGAGGCAACACAAAGAGTATAAATATACTTGCAGTTGTTGTGTAATTCTGTTTCTACTTAGGAGTTTATTTATTTATTTTTGAAATTTATTTGTTTGAATTTTTAGACTTCTAAATTCAACAATGGAAAAATGTTAAAGGTATACTTGACTACTGAATATCCTTCTTGCATGGGATCTGCTGCTTCGGGCAATAGCAAAAGATACAGTTCACAGAGGAATCCTCCCACTGATTAACCAGTATTTTACCCAAACTTTGAAATACTGCCTTAAACTTGGAGCAATAGTAAATGAATGGTGAAGACTGAAATGATGTCAACTACTTGTGTGGAGGCCAAAGAAAATACAAAGGGGCTCTCAATGGCTTCATCTCTGAATTTGTTGCAATACAGCTGTGAGTAATAAGTTTGCTTTCTTTTCAAGCAGAGTACAGTACATCTGAAATAGTTTCTGAACTTAGCGCACAGTTTCTGTGATTTTCCTTGGGGATCAGGAGCCTTTCAAGCATTGCAGTGAAGAGTTTGATCTCAGAATATCGTGCAGCAGGGAGATGGGTGGTGGTCTGTTGGCTTGATCTCACAGATTGCAGAGCTTGGGGAAAGGCACTATTTAGACATATTAATATCATTTTATTGCTAGTGCTATCATTTATTTTGACTCATCTGAACAGTGTCCAATTTTGTACTATTTTAAGCATATGCGCAGAGAAGTTATGCAAATATATAAGTTTTCTATATGGGTGGGTTTAGAAAAAAGCTCAGTGGGAATAAATAGGTAGATTAAATCTTTCTTTTTATCTAAAATTTATAAGTCCCCATTCATGGTAGAGGCTATTACTTTTAGAAGGTGAACATGACCTCAGAAAGGTGTCCCTTCATACTTATATGCATGACTATTTTACTAAAAATATGTTTAAATTATATTTCATTTCATGACCACAAAATCAGATATTTTACACCTGGTATTAATGTTTGTATTTAGACTTTTCAATAATTCAGTGATATATCTTGAAAATGACAAATAACAAGTCATGTAGTTTGCATACTTTATAGTTTGCATGCAGCAAATCAAAAGTAAATAATGCTGTGAAGTCGAGATGAAGTAAATATATTATTTTTGCTTTTACTTTTGAGTTTTGCTAATGCTTCTAGTGGGCATCACACCCTTTCCGGGAAAGTGTCTTACCTTATCCTTCAGGTTCATTGCCTACTAGGTTTAGAATCAAAGGAGATCTTTTCTACATCAGAGGAAGAATTCTCCCTACTCATAGTGGAAAAAGTGGATGTAGCCCATGACCTAAAAACATCTGCTTTTTGTTGTTGTTGTTGTTCAGTGAATTGCCCATGTCTGCAAAGGTTTTGCAGTGCCTCTGACCCCTTCTATTTTCTTCCTGTGACACAACTTGGCTTTTTGTCCATTTGATAGCTCAGAATTTTGTTGTGATGTGCTGGGGCATATTTTGCTGCTGGTATACAGAGCAGATATTTGGTGAGTTTTTGGGGCCAAGCATCTTGCATTTTCTCATGAAGAAAGGGTGGGAAAGCTGGGACTATTTAGCCTGGAGAAGACCGAAAGGAGATTTTATGAACTTATTAATATCTAAAGAGTAGCCTTCAAGAGGATGTGGCCAGACTTATTTCACTGTTGCCCAGGGACAGCACAAGGGGCAGTGGGCACAAACTAGAACACAGGAAGTTCCATCTAAACATGAAAAAACTTCTTTATTTTGAGGATGACAAAACACTGGATCAGGTTGCACAGAGGTAGCGGAGTATCTTTCTCTGGAGATATTAGAAACCCACCTTGATCCTTTCCTATGCAACCAACTGAGGCTACCTTGCTTTAACAAGGGATTGGACTAGATGATCTCCAGGGGTCCTTTATAACCCCTACGCAATTCTGTGATTCTGTGAACACAGTGGATCAAGTCCGGTGAATCAGGGGCTTCCTTCAGGCCTTCCGTATCTATGTTTTGTTTTCTCTTACTTTGAAATGTGTGGACCTTGATTCCCAAGGAAGTTGCTTAACTCACCTCAGTACAATTGGAAATAACAACCTTCACATGCATCTAAACCTAAATGCCTGCAGTATGGTAACTGTTGGCTGCAAAATCTTTGGGGCAAAAACTTGTCTTTTTTTAAACTTGTGATGTATTTAGCCTACAACTTGAGAAAACATTGGGTTAATAATACTGGGAACAGTGATGCAGACAGATGCTACTAATCTTGCTCTGAAGATCTAACAGAAAGCCTAAGTTCAGTGATGGAGTAGAGGTAAAACACAGGTTTATACATGAGATCTGAAAGTGGCCATATGTTGTCTACAGAGGTTTTGACTGCTGCTACCTCTCATATCTCCCTTCTTCCACTTCAGGAAAACACAACTAATGATGGGGGGAAAAAAAGTGAAAGTGTCATCAATGGTTATGTGAAAACAGGCAACTATTAAGGAGTTTCACTAGGGAAAAGAGAAGACATATCTAGTAGATGCCAGATCTTCACTGGAGAGATAAAGAGGCTACAGCCACAGACCCTTTTCTGTTGCTGAGGACCATGAAAAGAAAACTTGAAATGAATGAAATGTGAACACTTACAGTTGTTAATTGTCATACATATGCAGAAGTGAATTTGCTTATGAGAATGCAAAAAATATATTACAGGAGAGGTCCCATTCAATTATCTGTAAACTGAAAATATTGGCTTGAGGGTTTTTCTTAAATTTAAAATAGAGTTGCTGAAGTTTTCTCTTTTTTTTCTTTTTTTTCTTTTTTTTTTTTGATTACTGCTGTGACTGTCAAGTGGCAGAGGAAGGAATTTCCCTGCCCTTTGCTGTTTGTTAGTACAACTGTTAAATTAATCCAGTGGTTTGAATGATTTAGTACTGACGAAGGACTGAAAGGCTGTGAGGAAAAACAGTATTTTGAGGACTCAAATAAAAGTCTCATTGGGAATTTTGGTTAGTGAGTGAAGCGAGGACTAAAATCACAGAGGACAAGAGAAAACATCTATGCAAATAGGAGGCAAGACATTCTGTCTCATTGCACCATTGCCAATGAGCCTGAAGAGGGAAGAAATAATTCTGTTTGAGTGATTCAGATGTATCATTTGTTTGAAAAAAAAGGCATAAAGCTGGGATCCACAGGGAAAAGAACATGAAAACAACAACTCAGAAACACTTGAGTGAGACAGCAACAGAAAGGCATGACAAGTCAGGTGAAAGCCAAGTGTGATCGGGGATAAAAGCTAGAGCTACATGAAATTCCAAAGGTTTGGTTGGCAAGAATGTGGGTTGTTGATAGGCTTGAGGTGCTTTGAATTCAAAGTTGTTTGATCCTGAAATCCTAAAAGCACAAACTGAAGTAATTTCTACAAGGAATTAAAGCATTCATGACAACCCTGTAGGTCTTCTGTTTCTGAATAGCTGTTAGGACACAGCCATTCTCTTCACTCACTTGCCACTGAGTGGTGCAGTCCAGACTCCAGCTTGCTTTCACCAGCTGGCCAGTTTGAACATTTGCACTGATACTCCAGAGTGTTGTCTGTAAGAATAAATGCATATTTGGCACAGTCTCCAAGGGAGCAGTAGGTTGACACCTTCACCAGATGGATCTTGGTCTTATGTCAGTTCTCCATGTCCCAAAAACATATCTCTTATACTTGGTTTATACTGATTTTGCTACAATTTAGACAGCTGAGGGGGACAATGAAGAAAGTACATATATTTATTGCAAGCAATATTTAATTAGCATAATAATGGTAAATATAAGTTCCTGTCCCAGAAAGCATTGGGTAACACAAGTTGCCAGGTCTATTTTAAAAATGAGTATTAGTGAGGAGAGATCACAGAAATTACTACCTTATGAAAACTGGTTCTTGTTGTACATTTTATAAGCCTTTCAATAACCTTTCAATAACTGTGATTACAAAAGTTACAGGATTGTATTTCTTTGTCATTCTTTAAATTTCTGTCCTCACTGTGCACATAAAGAAGATAAAAATGAAGTTGTTATATGTGGCTGAAATGTCCTTTAGGAAAACCTATTTAGATTCAGAACTGATCTTTTAGCCCAGATAACTGAAAAGTATAGGAACTTTTTTTCTATGAGGAAAAAAAGAAAACAGCATCAGGAAAGATGAAATTAAAACTTTTTCTATTAATCACTATGTGAGCAAAACCACATTTTCTTGAAGAGTTGAATTTGGACTCCACAGCCATGTATCCACCAGCTTAACCTGGTGCCCCTTCAGAGAAATCCCCAGAGATGCCTGATACATCCACCCAGGCATAATTAGTGAGAAAGCAGACCTTGGTACTGACAGTTGATTACACCTTGAACCTTCTGCTGATGATAAGGTAAGTACCTGCATAAGGTGGGCACAGGTGGGTGATCTTCTCTAGCAAGTGGCTGATTTTCAGGAAGCAATTAAAAGGCTGCATAGTTTTAGAAGCACCAAGTCAGAGATGGATAGGTGGTTTAGTAGTCATACTCCAGTATTGAACATCACTGAGAATAGGGCACATTGGTCCCTGGCGACCCTCAAAAGCAGGGCTCCTCTTCAGTCCTCACTCTCCAGCTTCACAATCAAAAATAGATATGAAGCTCTAACAGTTACAGATACCCATGACCAAGGTTTGCAAGGAAAAACCATACCAGCAAACTGCTTTAGATACTGTGAAAAGAAATGCCACATGCTTGAAGTGAGTGACTTCTTGTTAAACAGCATAGAAGCTCCCCTCTGCTGGCCTGACTGGGAGTCTTGAGATATTTGCTGCCTACTAGGAGCGAAGATCTGGGATGCTGCCGAGAGGGTACCACAGCTCATGAGTAGCATGGACTACTATCCTCTGTTTCTCTTTCATGTGAGCATGGATTACACTGCAAGCTGGAACACAGAATCATAGAATGGTTTGGGTTGGAAGGGACCTTCGAGATCACTGATTTCCAACCCCCTGCTATAGGCAGAGACACCTCCCAGCAGACCAGGTTGATCAAAGCCCCATCTAGCCGGGTCTTGGATGCCAAGGAGGGGGCATCCGCAAAAACTCTGGGCAACCTGTTTCATTGTCTCACCATCCTCACAAAATTTCTTTCTAGTATTGAGTCTAAATCTTCTCTGCTCCAATTTAAAGCCATTTTCCCTCATCCTGTTGCTACATGCTCATATAAAAATTCCCTCCCCAGCTTTCCGATAGCCTCCTTCAGGTAGTGGAAGGCCACTATAAGGTCCCTCTGGAGCCTTCTCCTCTCCAGGCTGAAAAGTCCCAACTCTCCCAGCCTGTCCTCATAAGGGAGGTGCTCCAGCCCTCTGATCATCTTTGTGGCCCTCCTCTGGACCTAATCCAACAGCCCCATGTTATTCTTATGTTGGGGGCCCTGGAACTGGGTGTGGTAATCCAGGTGGGGTCTCACCTGGTGGGGTCTTGCTAGAAGAGTGATAGATGTTCCTTAATTGTCTCTCAGGAAAAGAACAAGAAGGCCACATCAAGGGTATGTATAGCTATTGTGGATCCTCTTGAATTACACTAGGGAAGCCAGCATCCTCTGCCTGCGTTTATTCTCTGAAGTGCCTGTCTACCAATGCATGCAGTATGGGGAATAAACAGAAAGAACGAGAGGATCTTAGACACTGTCCCATACCACATCCTTATATCTAAATTGAGGAGAAACAGATTTGAATGTCAGACTATTCAGTGGATAAAGAACTGTTTGGATGACCACAGCCAGAGGTTTGTGGTCAATGACTCTGTGTCCATGTGGAGGCTGGTGATGACTGGTGTCCCCCAGGCATCCATTCTAGGACTTGTGTTCTTCAATATCTTCATCACTGACATAGTCAGTGGGATTGAGTGCACCCTCAGAAGGTTTGCTAGTGACATCCAGCTGAGTGGTGCAGTTCACATAACAGCAGGAATGGATGACATCCACAAGGACCTAGGCAGGCTTGAAAAGTGGGCCCACATGAACACAGTGAGGTTCAACAAGGCTAAGCACAAGATGCTATGCCTGGGCATATTGGGTCAATCCCAGATATGCATACAGACTAGGAGAACTCATTAGGAGCAGCCCCATAGAGAAGGATCTGAGTGTTCTGGTGAACAAGAAAGTTAACATGAGTTCTTGCAGCCTGAAAGGCCAATTGCATCATAGACCACATGAAAAGAGGGGTAGACAGTAGACCATGTGGAGTAACGTGTCCAGGCCTGGGGTCTCAAGTGCAAGAAGAACAGAGAACAGTTGGAATGTGTCCAGAAGAGAGGCATAAGGATGATCAGATGGCTGGAGCAGCTCTTTTATGAAGAAAGTTTGGTGGAACTGAACTTGCTCACCTGAGATAAGAGAAAGCTCCAGAGATATCACATTGCAGTCTTCCAGTGCTTAAACGAAGCTTGTAAACAGGAGGGAGACTGATTTTTTACAGAATTGGGTAATGATAAGACAAAGGGGAATGACTTGAAATGGAAAGAGGGGAGATTTTTACTAAGAGGTATCAAACAGGTTACCCTGAGAAGCTGTGGATGCCCCATCCCTGAGGATGTTCAAGGCCTGGTTGGATGTTGTCCTGGGCAGTCCAGCCTAACGGCTGACATTTCTGCCCATGGCAGGGGGGTTGAAAGATCTTTAGGGATCCTTCCTAAACCATTCTATGATTCTGTGATTCTATGATTCTCTGATCTGTGTGTGGTCACAAAGCCATGATATGATTGTGATGACAGACATGATATGATTGTGATCACAGAGACGTGTTTGGACAGCTTGCATGACTGGAATGCTGTCATGGATGGCGATATAATTTTTAGGAAAGACAGACCAGCACACTGAGGCAGTGGAGTTGCTCAGTATGTGGGAGAGGATGTGCAATGTATTGACTCTGTCTAGGGATGAACGATGAACAAGTGAAGAGTTTATGGGTGTGAATTAAGGGGACAAGCTAATATGCGTGACAACACTGTGGGTGTTTACTACAGGCTGCCTGACCATAATGGGAGAAGTTAAGGAGGTTTTCTTCAAAAAAACTGTTATGATCATAGGCACTGATTCTCATGTGGGACTTCAACCACTCTGATATTTGTTAGAGAAGCAACACAGCCAGGCACTCACAGTCCAGGACATTTCTGCAGAACATCAGTGATGAGCTTTCTGACTCAACTGGGGGAGCCAACAAGGAAAGTTGTGCTGCTGGACCTTGTTCTTGCAAATGAAGAACTGACTGGGGATGTGAAAGCTGGGGACAGCCTTGACTATAGTAATCATAAGATGATAGAGCTCAGGATCTTGCACAGAGGAAACAGGGCAGTAAGTAGGATTGCAAGCCTGAACTTCAGGAAAGCTAATTTAGACCTCTTCAAAGACCTGCTTGGAGGAATCTCATGAGATAAGGCTCTTGGAAGGTAAGGGACCCTGAGAGAAATAGCTAAAATTCAAGAGCCACTTCCTTCAAGCTCAAGATTGATACAACTCTATAAATAAGAAATCAGGTAAAAGTGGCAAGAGAATGGCACTGATGAAAGTGATGCACTGGAACAAGTTGCCCAGAGAAGTTGTGGATGTCCCATCTGTGGAGGCATTCAAAGTCAGGCTGGATGTGGTTCTGGGCAGCCTGGTCTAGTGGTTGGCAACCCTGCCCACGCCAGGGAGATTAAAACTAAATCTTTGAGGTCCTTTTCAACCCAGGCTATTCTATGCTTCTATGATTCTATGAAAGGACAGTGAGGTGGATTGAGAACAGGTTGATTGGCCAAGCTCAGAGGATTGTCATCAGTGGTGCAGTCTAGAGGCCTGTAACTAGCAGTGTTCAGCACAGGTCAGTACTGGGTCTGGTTTTGTTCAACATCTTCATCAGTGACCTGGATGAAGGGATAGAATGCACCCTCAGCAAGTTTGTTGATACAAAGCTGGAAGGAGTGACTGAAGTATTGGAATGCTATGCTACCATTCAACAAGTCCAGGACAGGCTGGAGAATTGGGTGAAGGGGAACAAAAAAAGATTCAACATGGGCAAGTGTAGAGTTCTACACCTGGGGAGGAGTAACCACATATATCAGTACAGGTTAAGGGCAGACCTTCTGGAAAGGGGCTTTGTGTAGAAGGACCTGTGTGTCCTGGCCAAGAAGGCCAGTGGTATCCTGGGGTGCATTGGAAACAGCCTGGCCAGCAGGTTGAGGGAATTTACTGTCCTCTGTTTTCTGTGTCGTGGTGAAGACACATCTATAGCACTGTGTTCAGTTCTGGGCTTTCCAGTTCAAGAAAGACAGGGAACTTGTAATGTCTAGTACAGGGCTACAAAATTAGGAGCCTAGAGCATCTCCCTTATGAGGAAAAGCTGAGAGACCTAGGACCATTTAGCCTGGAGAAGGCTGAGAGAAGAATTTATCAACACTTTCAAGAGGATGGGGCCAGACTCTTCTCAATTACTCCTGGCAACAATGGGTAATGGGCACAATCTGGAACACAAGAAGTTCCATCTGAACATGAAAAAGCCTTTACTTTGAGTGTGAGAGAGCACTGGAACAGGCTGCTCAAAGAGGAAGTGAAGTATGATTCTCTGGAGATATCCAAAACCCACCTGGACACTTTCCTGTGTAACCTACTGGAGGCAGTCTGCTTTAGCAGGAGCTGAACTAGATGATCTCCAGAGGTCCCTTCCAATCTGTACGATTCTGTGATTCTGTGAATGGTATTACCAGAAATAAGATTGCAGTAGCTAAATTAAAATAGTATGAAAAAAACAATAGTGAGCTTCAGTTAAGGCAATTATTTTAAACAAACACATTTGTTCACCACACTGGACTTGCTCCCAGATTTTGGGTGATGACGGCAATGGAGCAGGGTATAATATCTGCACCTGACATTCCCTCTGCCGTTTCCTGTTCAGCTCCTGCTTTGATCTCAGTCTCTGAACATAATTATGAAGCCTGAATCAGAACCAGGCTCACATTTCTGTTGCTCCAACTTGCCGCCTTCTTTAGCTGCTAAGGAAGACCCTGCGATTCTCAAATATTTGCCTTTTATTTTTAGTCCAATAAAATGGACCACCAGCAAATTCATTTTTTTTTTCTTTTTATTACCTGCTTTTTGTTGTGTAACCAACATACCCCAAGAGTATCCAGAAAGTATGTAGAAAACATAATTAACCTTCTGTAAGAAATGTGTCTTCTTTGCTTGAAACTATACCAAACCCTTAGCTGACACACACCAGCAGAACTCCATTAAGTCAGCCAACATATGTTCATTTGCACCACTTGTATGTTTGGCTCAATCTTTTTGCTTTTAGTGATTGTTGCACACTGAGATGGACCCAAAAGACTAAAGAAATTGTCTTTGTTATCAGCTGGGGGCAATTAGCATAGCTCTGTAAACTGTAATGAGGCTATCTTGATTTACAGCAGCTGAACATTTGTCCCCTGCAGATACTGTTTCAAAGTTTTACATTACTCACTATAGTATATACATATAAATATATATATATATTTATAAGACTTTGCACTGACTTCAGGAAGTAAGGATCTTAAGGTCCTGTATCCTACATGCTGTAATCTAGATCACTTGTAAACTATACTGTAAATAGAATAGTAATCATCATTATGTTATATTGGTGTATTTAATTATGATGTCTAATTTCTGTCTTTGGGGCAGAGTGGCTAGAAGACTGTGTAGAGGAAATGGACCTGGGGGTATTGATTGATGCTTGACTGAACATGAGCCAGCAATGCGCCCAGGTGGCCAAGAAGGCCAATGGCATCCTGGCTTGTATCAGAAATAGTGTGGCCAGCAGGAACAGGGAAGTAATTGTCCCCCTGTAGTCAGCACTGGTGAAGCCACACCTCGCATACTGTGACCAGTTTTGGGCCCCTCATTGTAAGAAAAACACTGAGGCCTGGAATGTGTCCAGAGGAGGGCAACAAAGCTGGTGAGGGGTCTGGAGCCTTATGAAGAGCGGCTGAAGAAGCTGGGATTGTTCAGTCTAGAGAAGAGGAGGCTCAGGGGAGACCTTATTGCTCTCTATAACTACCTGAAGGGAGGTTGTAGTGAGCTGGGGGTCAGCCTCTTCTCTTGTGTAGCTAGTGATAGGACTAGAGGGAATGGCTTCAAGCTGTGCCAGGGAAGATTCAGGCTGGACATTAGGAAATATTACTTCTCTGAAAGTGTGGTCAGGCACTGGAATGGGCTGCCCAGAGTGTCACCGACCCTGGAAGTGTTCAAGGAACGTTTGGATGTTGTGCTGAGGGACATGGTTTAGCGAGAACCATTGGTGATGGGTGGTGAATGGTTGGACAGGATGATCCTGTGTATCTTTTCCAACCTTTGTGATTCTATGATTCTATGATTCTACTGGCAGAGAAGAGCAAAAGTAAAGAATTAACATCCAGACCTGAATGTTCTATTTCTCTTTAGTGCATTTCTTGACAAAGATATCACCTCATACATCCTTCTAAAATTTCATTCAATCAGGAAAAGAATAATAATGAATCTTATACCTGATCTCTCTCTATGTATACATACATACACACACACATACACAGATACAGACATATATATCAGATCTCAGATGAATCCTCCTCTTTCTAAGTTTTTCTCTATTTAAATGTGGTACAAAAACAACAGAGGCAAGAACAGAATCATATATCTTACCTCTAATTTTTAGAACTTTGGTTTTCTAAAAGGAACTGTCAAACTTGCCCCGGACACATTTGTTGACATAGAGCTTAGTGTCCATCCTTTATTAACAAGAACATTTTTTCTGTAGCCATTTTCCAGTTACCATCACGAACAGCACATGTCAACTGCTCATGTCTAGTGACTGTTAAAAATTCTTTTGGGAGAGTTAAGGTTGTAAAACAAGAATGTTAAGTACATGCATAAAAAGTGCAAGCCAACAGTTTACAGCTCATACATAAATGTCCTCCTTATGCTTTCTTTATTTTTCTATTAGAAAATGACAAGGCAAAGGTCAAGCACCCAGCAAATGCCCACTTTTGCTGACTGTTGAACCAGAACAAACTGAATTTAGATAATCTCCTATCCTTTCTTTTGTAGAGAAGGAGAAGAGCATGAAGGAGCAAATAAAGCACCTCTTTTTCTTCTGTAGATTTAGGAAAATACTACAGAAGCTGGAAGCCCAGGCTTAAATCTAGTATCAGACTGTCCAACACGATTGTGACCTTCAGTAGGGTTGCTCAGATTTCAACATAATGTAAGTGATGAAAGTCTTGGGCTGGTTCTTATTTATGGACAGATTGGTTTATACTTGCAATATCACCAGAATAAACTTGTTAAAGATTTTTAATATTAAAAAGACAGACTCTATCTTGTTAGATAAGGCATCTGCTTTCTGCCTCTATAGCTTCACTGACCTTTTAAAGACAGCACTCTTCATTAAACAGTTAAGCACAGAGTTAAAGGGAAAGCATTTCCATCTCTTTTCTCTGAAGTGGCTAACTTTGAAGTTTTGTAGTGCAAAAGATACAGTTCACAGTGGAGTCAAATACTCACCACAGGAACTACTGTTCTTACAATAGCAGAGGGTGTGTTACAATGGGGATTTGCTGAATATACAGACTTTTTGAACACAGTCAATACACGGTGTTCTGTTAACAAGTTGATCTCTTCCTGGAGCCATCCTTTAGATCCTTTATTACAGGAACTACTGCAAAAGAGTTTCACTGAAACAGGGTAATTCCTTTGACAGATGTGATAACAATAACTATATTTTCCTTTTTGATACATGGTTTTTGGTTTCACTTCACATATCTGTATTAAGGGATTTTTTATGGGCATTTTATCCTACTACTAGATCTTCTCTTAAGTTGGGATTATTCTGTAATCAGTAGCATTTTCAATCTGTCAGAAACACCAGAGAGCAGTTGAGAAATAATAAGACAGGCTTCTGTAGGCATTCCATAAAAGTTTCTCTAAGTACTTAGTAACTGTTCAAACCATATGCAAAGCATACTGAAAGACTGCTAATTTTCACACTCCACTGTCCCTAAGGAGCTGTTAAATTTTCCAATGAGGAGTGATACAGAGATGTTCTGGCTAGATTTCCGTAGATATTTCCTTAAGGAAATGTTCTTATTCTGTAAGTTAATAAGATTATCTCCTCTCCACTCTGCCCTTCCCCTGCCCTCTTTTTCCTTTTTCCTTTTTCCTTTTTCCTTTTTCCTTTTTCCTTCCCTTTCCTCCTTTCATCCTTTCCTTCCTCCCTTCTTGCCTCCTTTCTTTCTTCCTTTCCTTCTCTTTTCTTCTTCTTCCTTTTCCTTTTTCTTTTTTCCTTTTTCTTTTTCCTTTTTCCTTTTATTTTTATTTCTTTTTCTTCTCCTTCTCCTTTTCCTTTTTTTCTTTTGCTTTCCTTTTTCTTTTTACTTTTCATTTTTCCTTTCCCTTCTCATTTCCCTCTCCATTTCCCTCTCCCTCCCCCTCCCCCTCTTCCTTTCCCTTTCCCTTTCACTTTCCTTCTTCTTCTTTTTTTCTTATTTTTTCTTCTTTCTCTTCTTTTTTCTCTTCTTCTTTTTCTTCTTTTTTCCTCTTTCATTTGAAGAATTCTTCATTCCCGCCTCCCAGCTTTCACAGGCTATGATTGTTTCTAAGCTAAATAACTGCAAGATTTCCTTCTACTTTGTCAGGAGCCATTTACATGTGTTTATCCAGTAATAAATTACATTCTGTCTGCTGAAATTAATAAGATGATTCAGAAAAACATACCTACAGAATATTATAGATCTATATCACTTAAGAAGAATACCAAAGTCTCAAACATTCACAGTACCATTCAAGTTTTGTGATTATCTTCTCTGCTGTGACAGAGAGTATACAGATCTCCCAGTACTGGCTTTGAAAGCACAGGACACAATTGCCCATCTTTTGCACGCCTGAAACACCTATCAAATACCTATTTGGAACTGGGACAGGATTTTTTCTTCCAATGATGACAGTTCTTCTTTTATTTTCTTCTTTTTAAAAAAATGTTTCTGAAAAAAAAAACAAAAAACAGCAGTTATCTATTCTCACTCATCTGCACTGCTCAATGCCTTAGAAGCAAGCAGAGAAATGAATTCTTTTCTGCTATTTCCTGTGGAACATACATTCTAAGGCATGAGTTATCATCTCACACTATGTCGTTAAATTTCCCCTTACTATTCACAAATGCTTTTACTCACATCCATTTTGGATTGTATTGGTAGAAAAAGTGAAGCTGAAGAGTAAAAGTTTATCGAGCAGTTTTGACAGAATCCAAGCACTACATTATTTTTAAATTTATGTTTGTTTTCAAGACCATTCTCTTTACGCTACCTGTAACACACAGACTTTTAAGAATGCTCACTGTTTTGCTAAAACACAGTATTGCATGGTACCAAAGAATACCCAGCATGACAGACAAGCACCTGCTGGCAACATTTTGATATAGACAGATGCAGGCGTGATATTTACCTATGGTAATGTAAAAGAATGAAATAGAAACCAGGAATGATCACCTACTGACAGTGACTGCCAAAAATACTATTATTATTCTATCTCAGCTCATAATTTTGAAATGGCTAGATTAGAAAAATTCACAGGACAATATTAGTCTAAATACTGATGTCCTGACGCACAATTGCTCTGCAAAATGAGATTAAGAGATTCAGTGCTCTGGTTTGTAGACATTTAATTTCTGATTAGATGACTGGAAGAAACTGTTATGCTCAGAGCGGTTGACTGGAAGAAACTGTCAGAGTGTTGATGTTTTCCAGGGACTGTGGCTCCACATTGTACATTAATTCTATTTGGTTTTGTGAAATACTAATGGGTCATGTGAAATCCTTTGGAGTCTTATGAGATTTACTTGCCATTTTCCAACTTTCCTTGCAGGATTCAATGAGTGTTGGCACAAAAAGGCATAGACAGTACTTAATTTCTTATACTGGTGATGGTGTTTATTAACCCTAAAAGTGAAGCTTGCTTACTTCTCTAGCTTGGAAGTCAGAATATAGCTGGAGGAAAGTAAGAAGTCTCTGCTTGCAGGTAACCATCCACGTCAGTTCTTGCTTGTTCATCTTTATTCTAATAGACCCAAAACAGGTTTTGAAATCCTCTATCAGATTCTGAACATAATCTTTGAAATATCTACCTCTACTCTTTAAGAACTAAAGCACCATAGCTCTCCATCTGACTTTTACTATATAACAGAAGGAGACACACATGAAGGAAGGAGGTCACTGTTACTCTTCAGGATCCACAGTGGCATGAAAACTTCCACCCAAGCACTGAGGACTGACTGGCCCTTATGCATTTGTGTTGTGCAACCTATAAAGGGCCTTACTTTCAGGATCAAACACGTTTTCTTCTTTTATTCCAATATAACAAAAAAATATCTCATACGCACTTATCTGCTTCTGATAGTGACTCCAATAATCACCACTGCAGTAAAGAGTGTACTCTGTCTTGTAATTATCTGCCATCAAGAAAGCTTAGAGAAAAAAAGGTAAGAGAAAAGGTATATATTTTAAAACATGTCAGCAGCTGGTAAGACCTGGGCCTTTAAAAAGTTCTCCTCCCGCCCCCAGCCCCCCCGAAGATAAGGGATTTTCTAGTAAAGGAATCTTTTAGAAAAAGGCTCATTGTACCTTTGAGTTAAACCTGAAGATGAATTAACTTTATAACCAGACTTGATTGTATATATTTGTATATATGTGTATATATATATATGTGTGTGTATATGTGTATATGTGTATATATATATATATATATTTCCATTAAAATGCTGATTAGAAATCAGGGGATGCAGAATTGACTAAGGGAAATTACTATTCTTGTGACCATGTACAAGATTTGCACTTCAGTCTGGAAAGACACTTTGTTGCTGACGTTATCTCCTGGAGCTCAACAGAGATCTGCCAAGAACAGGAGCAAGTATTGTTCCTCATCTCAGAGTAACACACATAGCCTGTGGAGCAAAAAATCCTTGCTCACCACTATGAACATCTATGGTAGTTGTTTAAAGAGCCTATGTGAGAGATGGAAAGACCAGAGCACACCAGCAACTTCCTTATTTTACAGAAACAAAAAATATCAAATTAGTCTAGTAAAACCCTATGAAATATTTCCCATGAACAGTTCATAGAACAGTTACCTAATTTATCCTAGAATTCTAGAGTCACTAACAACAACTGTCAAGAAATCAACTTAGATTTCTCTAAAAAGAGGCTGAGTTGGCAGAAAAAGTTGTTTCTTGAAGCAGTCAGCAGCCACCAGCTCCTGCTGACAACTTCAGAGACCAGGGCAATGGAGTCTTCTTAAGGAAAATGGCCTACAGAGACCAAACCTTACAGGAGCTCAATGGAAATGGTATTCCCAGTTCACACAATTTGCTTCAGAAAAGCCTAGCTTCTTGTCATCTGGCTTCTGCAAACTATTCAGAATGCCTTCTTCCCTAAATCATATTAAATCTACAATTTTCAGGATCTATTCCACATAAATCAGTTTTGAACTGATCAGTATTTCTCTAATAATAGTTTCCAGACCCATGCTGTTAGCATATGGAAAATCAGAATAACCCAAGCCAGAATTTTTAAAATTAAGTTTGTCTTGTGAGAGATAGCAAAATGGCAGAAGGACAAAACTGATATTGTTGTATGCGTAGCGAGGGAAACGAGGTGTGTTGTAGGCGTAGCGAGGGAAACGAGGTGTGACGCGTGCAGGTTCCTATGCCACCTGTGTGTTATGCCACTTGTGTGTGCCAAGTGTAACTTCGTGATTGGAGGAAACACTTGTATTTAAACACGTAGCCTATAGCAATAAACGCCATTTGCCTCACTTACTCCTGGGGTCTGGGTGAGCATCTGGCCCCGACCTGGTAAAGGGTCGGTTTCGCCCAGCAGTAAGCCCTACATGTGGACAGAGGACGAACACCGGACGAGCGAACGGAGACTACATGCAACAAGTGGTGACCCCGACGTGATCTGTCTGCTGAGGGTAGCTGCCCGGCGTGCCCGTGACGCGGAGAAGAGCCTGTGAGGTGGCGGCAGGTCGCGCACGGAAGACGTATTGCGGTTAAGAGCCTGCGAGGTGGCGGCAGGTCGCATACGTAACAATGGACCAAGTCATTAAGGTACTTGTGCAGTTTTGTAAGGACTACTGTGGAAAATCTACTCCTTCCCGGAAGGAGATCGCGACAGTTTTGTCGCTGTTAAATGAGCTGGGGGAGCTGGACTCTCCCCGCCACATTTTGGATTCGAATAGGTGGGACTTGCTCACCTCGGCGCTATGCCAGCGCGCCATGGCCAGTCAGAAGGCTACGGAACTTAAAACGTGGGGACTGATGTTAGGAGCCCTTAAGGCGGCCAGGGCAGAGCACAAACTTGGCGCGGTCATGAGCGGGGAGGGAGCTCCGGGGAGCGGGTCTTTGGAGTTTTGCAGGACCGGCGCTCCGACCGGCGCTCCGACCGGCGCTCCGACCGGCGCTCAGACGACAGCGAATAAAACGGCGACGGAGAGAGAGGAAGACTGCGAGAAGGAAGACTGCGAGAAGGACAACGAAGAGTCGCAGAGGCTCGGGGGGGGCGCAACGACGCCGACGGCCCCTCCTAATTCTATTGCGCTGTCGCCGCCCCCGCCCTACCCTAAGCAGCCGTTATATCCTTCCTTGGCAACGACATCGGAGCAGGGGGCGGGACCATCCCCAAAAGGGAAGGGGGAGGGGAGACTTAAGCTTACTGATTGGGGGCAGATCAAAGAGGAAGTGGCACAGAAAGGCCTGGCGGCAACTTATACACTCCCAGTTGTTGTCTCGGAGGAGGGAGGCCCAATCTGGGTCCCGTTGGACCCAAAGGGGGTAGCAAGGATGATTGAGGCAGTAGAAAAGAAAGGGCTGAAGTCGCCATTGACGATGAATGCCCTTGAGGCCCTCACAGCATCGGGCCCAGTGCTGCCTTATGATATTGAAAATTTAATGCGCATGGTGTTGAAACCAGTGCAGTATACGCTTTGGAGAGAGGAGTGGCATACTAAATTAAAACAAATGCTGATTATGGCGCAGGGTGATCAAAGAAACCCCATATATGGGTCCGATATACAGAGATTAACGGGCAATGCACCAGGTCTGCTGACCCCTCAAGCACAAGTTTGTCAACTTAGACCAGGAGAGTTGATAGCGACTACGGACGCTGCAATAGACGCGTTCCGAAAGCTTGCAAGGAGCGCTGAGCCCACTACTCCGTGGACAGAGATCGCGCAAGGCCCCACAGAGCCGTTTCAGGAGTTTGCAGACAGACTAATTAAGGCAGTGGAAGGCTCGGATCTGCCCAGAGCAGTTCACGGTCCCGTCATCCTGGATTGCTTGTATCAGAAGTCCAGTGAAGGGGTGCAGGGGATTTTGCGAGCGGCGCCGGGGAGGCTCCAAACCCCTGGTGAGGCCATCAAGTATGTCCTAGATAAGCAAAAGGCCTGTCCGTCTGTGGCAGGGGAGGTAGCTGCGGCGGTAGCAGGAGTGATGATGGCCTGTAGGGAGGCAGACCATCGTAGTGCGGACCGACAGTTAGGACCTTGCTTTAAATGTGGCCAGTTAGGCCATATTAGGGCCCAATGCAGAATGGGCACGGGTGGAGGTGTAACATGTCAGCAGTGTGGGCGGAAGGGTCATACAGCACCACAATGCAGGGCCCGTAGGCCTCCACGCCAGGGAAATAACAACGGGAGACCGTCCACGCACGGCAACTTCATTTCTCGATCGGTGCGGGCCCCTCACCTAAGTTTACCCATGGCGGCGCTGTCTCTAAGTACCCATGAGCGCCCTCTGGTGAAAGCCACTATTTCTTGTACCAACCTCCCGCCGGATTTTCAAGGCCCTCGATCTATCTCTGCCACTGCCCTCATAGATTCCGGCGCCGACGTTACTGTGGTCGCGGAAACAGAATGGCCATCCTCGTGGCCCGCGGAGGCCTCGCAGTCTATTATGGGGGTTGGAGGGGCGACCCCCTCACGCCGGTCTACCAATGAGGTACAAGCGGTTGTGATTAACAGGGATGGCTCCTTAGAGAAACCGGCGTTGCTTACGCCATTGGTGGCGCGTGTCCCCGGAACTCTTCTGGGGCGGGATTTCTTGCGACAGATAGGCATTCCACAGTATCCTCTGAACACCTTCAAGGGATACGTCACTAATGTTACTGCTTGCGATAACGATGCCGATTTAGCCAGCCAAACAGCATGCTTGATAAAGGCTCTAAATACAACCCTCCCTTGGGACCCCCAAGAATTGGATATTTTAGGGTCCCAGATGATCAAGAACGGAACAACACGTACGTGTGTTACCTTTGGTTCGGTGTGCTATAAAGAGAACAATCGCAGTAGAGTCTGTCACAATTTTGATGGGAATTTTAATGGGACTGGTGGGGCAGAAGCAGAATTGCGTGACTTCATAGAAAAATGGAAAAGTGATGACCTTCTTATAAGGCCCTATGTCAACCAATCATGGACGATGGTAAGTCCAATAAACGTAGAGAGTTTTTCAATAAGTCGTAGATATTGTGGATTCACCAGTAACGAGACTCATTACTATAGAGGGGACCTTTCTAATTGGTGTGGTTCAAAAAGGGGAAAATGGTCAGCGGGGTACAGGAATGGGACAAAATGTTCCAGCAACACGACGGGTTGCGGTGGTAATTGCACGACGGAATGGAATTATTATGCATATGGGTTTACCTTCGGGAAACAGCCAGAGGTGTTGTGGAACAATGGGACTGCTAAGGCACTCCCACCAGGTATTTTCTTGATTTGTGGGGACAGGGCTTGGCAAGGCATCCCGCGTAATGCCTTGGGAGGGCCCTGTTATCTAGGACAATTGACTATGCTCTCTCCTAACTTTACCACCTGGATAACATATGGGCCGAACATTACGGGTCACCGCCGTAGCAGGCGCTCGCTGAGTCGTCTCTCACCTGACTGCGGTGATGAGCTACAGCTATGGAGTGTGACAGCCCGGATATTTGCTTCTTTCTTTGCTCCTGGTATAGCAGCAGCACAGGCCTTAAAGGAGATCGAACGATTGGCATGTTGGTCGGTTAAGCAAGCGAATTTAACATCATTAATATTGAATGCGATGCTGGAGGATACGAGCAGCATCCGGCACGCAGTGTTGCAGAATCGAGCAGCCATCGATTTCTTACTCCTGGCGCAGGGACACGGGTGTCAAGACGTGGAAGGGATGTGTTGCTTCAATCTCAGCGATCACAGTGAGTCCATTCACAAGGCGCTCCAAGCCATGAAGGAACATACAGAGAAGATACGGTTGGAAGATGATCCCATAGGGGATTGGTTTACGCGCACGTTTGGTGATCTAGGAAGGTTGCTCGCGAAAGGTGTTAAGACGCTACTGTTTGCCTTGCTTGTCATAGCCTGTCTATTAGCTATCATTCCATGTATAATCAAGTGCTTTCAGGATTGTCTATTGAGAACAATGAATCAGTTTATGGATGAACGCATAAAATATCATAGAATTAGGGAGCAGCTGTAGGTTCCGAACGCGATGTGACGGGAGCTATCGGCATAGGGAGGGGGAGATGTTGTATGCGTAGCGAGGGAAACGAGGTGTGTTGTAGGCGTAGCGAGGGAAACGAGGTGTGACGCGTGCAGGTTCCTATGCCACCTGTGTGTTATGCCACTTGTGTGTGCCAAGTGTAACTTCGTGATTGGAGGAAACACTTGTATTTAAACACGTAGCCTATAGCAATAAACGCCATTTGCCTCACTTACTCCTGGGGTCTGGGTGAGCATCTGGCCCCGACCTGGTAAAGGGTCGGTTTCGCCCAGCAGTAAGCCCTACATGTGGACAGAGGACGAACACCGGACGAGCGAACGGAGACTACATGCAACACTGATATTCAGGAAAGTTGGCTTTACCTCTAAGAGCCTCCTAGCTTTAAATGCCTTTTAGTTATTGTAAGTAGGGATGTCTCCACTGATTCAAATGGATGTAGGTTTACAAAAATTAGGTAAGAATCTAGTCATTTTTCTTAGTAAAAGGTCTAGATCTGCTTGCTTCTTGACTGTGTTTTCTAAAAAACATACCCGAGCTAACTGGCACAGTTCAGTTTGCCAGTGTTCTGAAACCCACTGCTAAATATCTGTCTTTCTCAGTTACATCCACCAGAAACAAAAAAAAAAAAACAAAACAAAAAAGCTCGGGATGATTCCCAATGACCTTGATAACTGGTTTCTCTGTTCTGATGTGGTGGAGGTGTAGTTTTTATTAGCCAATATTTATTGTATTATTATTATTTATCATTATTTTGTCTATTATTATTATTATTATTATTATTATTATATTCTCTTCCAGACTACTCATATTCTATTATTTCTTTTCCTCTGCTGTTGAAACAAAAAGGAAAGGTTTCAAGGAAGAGAAAGCAGTTCCTGAGAAAGACTTCTGTGTTGACAGAAAGGAAGCTAAACAGTCCCATTATTTTTAATCACCCGTTCTGACTAAAGTATGTGTTAGCTGAAGTATGTTTGCCTGACATAAAATCAGCTACACTGATATTTTGAAAAAGAAAAAGAAATCACTGCTGGGTGAATGTTATGTGCTCTGAATTTCTAAATAAAATGGAAAGAAAGAGGATTAGTTATGCTGGAAATAATAATACAATACTAACTAGCTACTAAATGTGCTACTAACTAAATACTATTTACTATAACTATTTACTATATACAAACAATATACTAACTATACTACTAACAAGGTCTATGATACCAAAACAAAACAAAGATAAGAACAGTTCAATACCAGTTTCCTTTTAAGTTAGAATATTGAAGAAATCTTTCACAATTGTAATGAATTTGTAAATGCTCAATGTGTACAAATTAGATCTGTCCAGTCATCTGACAGAGATCATTGCTCTTCCATGCTTTGTTTCAAGAGAATATTTATATGGGAAACAATTATTATATCAGTCTACACATTTACCCTCCAATCAGATTGCAGCTGCCATTCCAAACAAAGACAAATGGAAACCCACATTCTACATTCGTAGTAGAGGGAAAGGATTTGAGTGAAGTATTCTTTGACATCATTAATAGTATAATGTGTGCGTTGTAACAAACAGCAACCCTGAGAGTGATACTGTGGATGGAAGGTTGGGGCAGATGGATGTTAATATCATCAGAGATCCCTGCTTGCAGATAAATGTTCCTGAACACAGAATTAGGTCATGAAAGAACTTGAATTTGTTCAACATTTTCTAAATAAAAAGCAGTAAGAAATCAAAACCAAAAGCCCTTAGTCTTTAAAGCTAAAAAGCTCTGACATTCATATGAGCCAGTTATGAACTTCCATTGCAAAATTTTCACTCACATCCATGGAATGATATCAAGCTTTGAAGGATAATTATCCTTTACCTCCTTTTATTTCAATATTTCTAGGAGAAGTAAAAAAATAATTTTCCATACTACAAAATATTTTCTCAAAAATATGAAGGTATGTATAGTAGGAAACTATGCAGTATTTAAAGTACCATTATTGTGAATGCTATTTAACTGGATTTTATTAGAGCATTTGACACTGTTTCTCACAGTATTTTTCTGGAGAAGCTGGCTCATGATAGCTTGGACAAGTGTACAGTTTGTTTGGTGGAAAACTGGGAAAGAAGCCCTCCCCCACATCCTGTGATACTCTCCTACCTGGACTCACTCACACCTCAACCAGACCCCTTCTAACAGCCAGCGCTGGTCAGGTAGCCTCTTCTCCATGTTAAATCACTGCCACACCTCTAGCCACTACCTTGAAGCTCAGAGGAAGGCTATGGTCTTCAGGTGTGGTTATTTAGCTTTAACTTTAAACATAGGTTGTACTCAAAGCTACCACAAAAACCTCCTATCTATAGAATCAAACTGAAAATCGCCTTTGTCATGGAACTCTCCAAACAGCAGTATCAAAACAAGGAACAAGAATTGCTCAGACCATTTCCCCTTCTGCATTTGTTAAATATTACA
This sequence comes from Gallus gallus, assembly GCF_016699485.2. Classification (NCBI taxonomy): domain Eukaryota; kingdom Metazoa; phylum Chordata; class Aves; order Galliformes; family Phasianidae; genus Gallus; species Gallus gallus. The sequence goes on from NC_052572.1 coordinate 32,672,434, forward strand.
TTTAACTATCTCTTCTTTGACAATAGTTAACATGTACTCATGAGAAATTGAGTGTCTGAGTACCTCCCTCAGAAAGGGATTTCCCTAGTCCTCCTCCCAGGATACTACAGGTTGATAAGCCTCACCTCTGTGCCTGAGAATGTCATGGAACAGATCCACACTAAAAACATATGTGGAATGAGCACAAATGAGTGGGATATGGACCTCAGCTGCTGCCATCTCAGAGGGACCCTGGGAACAAGATGGAGGCCAGTGCAAAGCGTGTGCAGGCGTGGGGTGGGCAGGAGGAGGCAGAGTGCCCTACCCAGGCTCCACCTCACAGGCGTGTCATGGTTCCAGGGGTGGGTGGGGTGCACCGTGGCGCCATCACAATGGAACTCAATTCTGAGCTCACGGGGTGGTCCCACCTCTGCTATTGCGGTCGTGACCAGCGTTTAGCGATGATGGTTGACGGCAGCTCTCTCTTTGTCCCCGCTACCCTTGTCCTTCTCTACGGCCTCATGTTTCTGGTGGCCGGAATCTCCCTGCTCACCGTGATCCCAAACCTGCAGGTAGGGGAGATATGAGGCTGGGGGTGACTTGTGGCTGGGGGTGACTTGTGGCTGGGGGTGAGAGCCGGGGTCAGGTGTGCGGGACCCCTCAGGAGTGTAACTGTGCCCTGTCCATGTGCCCGTAGGCCGGCAGAAAATGCTTGCGGTGGTGGAGATGGTGGCGGCAAGCAGCAGCACCAGAGCCAGGTGAGTCCTCGGAGGGTCAGCCTGAGCCCCAGGCTTGCCCAGGAGCATCCATCCCCAGGCACGGCCTAGCCTCTGGGAGCAGCCGAGCCGCCGCGGCCCAGAGCCTGGCGCAGTGCAGCCTGGCCAGATGGGCCCAGGGCAGGGGCATCCAATCTTTTGGCTTGCCTGGGCCGTGGTGGGTGCGTGCTCAGGGCTGGGCTGGGCCTGTTGGCGGGGCAGAGCTGCGGGTGATGTGGAGCAGAAGCTGGGCTGCCGTGACAGCTGTGCCAGGCTGCATGAGGCCCGCGGTCCTCGCATTGGACGTGCCTGGCCCACAGCATCCCCGGAGCCCCCGGCCCACCGTGGCTCAGGGCCTCTCCCTTTTTTGCAGGTGCTGAGAGACAGGCAGGCAGGCACAGCAGTCCCCGGAGCGAGCCATGGTGCCCCTGCAGTAAGGCTGACCAGGAGCTCCAGCAGCTGGTCCTGTCGGGACTGCCTGGGTGCAGGCCTGTGCTGGGCCCCGACTTCTGGCAGGCGGCCTGGAGGGACCTGGAGGAACTGGTGGAGCAGAACAGCCTGTCGTGCCACTGTTGCAGCTCTCGTGAGGTTCGTTGCTGCCCCAGAGAAGGCTATGGCAATTCCTTGAGTGTGCCTGGCAGGGCACTGACAGAGCCAGTGCCAGTCTGCAGCCCTGGATTTGTGTGGAGCGCTAGAGCCCCCAAAGCCCTGAGCATGCGTGTGGCACGGAAAAGCCTGCAAGTGCAGCTAGGGGCCCTGCCCAAACGGCCCTTGCTCTCCCAGCAGCAGGCAAGGAGAAGGCCATGCCGCTCTGTCCTGCCCAAGCTCATCAAGCCAGGGCAGACTCAGCCTCTGCTGCAGCACCGTCTGAGCCCCTTGCTGCAGGTCGAGGGTGACTGCACGGCAGGCAGCATCCTTAAGAAGCAAGGGCGGAAACAGTGGGAGGGCCCCAACCCCCAACCCTACTGAGATCTCCCAGAACCTGCTGGTGCCATGCCCCATGCCCCCCACTGCTTCTGCTTCCCCAGCATGGGGGTCTTACTGGGAATCTCATCGAGCGTGTACCCTATTTCCAGGGCCAGGCTGAGGCACGGCGGCATCCCGGGAAGAAGCAGCAGGACCACCAGGGCCACCCCAAGGAGTCAGCAAAGATTCCTTTGCCTCTGGGTGCAGCACCTAAGGAGACACAACGTCCAGCAGCTGCTGCAGCACTTCCAGGCCCAGCCAGAGCAACACTGCGGAAGGACAGCGGCGCTCAAACGGACACCTCAGACCTGCTTCTGGCTGACGCTGAAGCTACCGGGAGGCAATGCCACTGTGCAGTGCCTGACAGCAGCTCAAAGCCACAGCTCGGTCAGATGTCTTGCATGAAGGTCTCCATGCATACAGCCAGAAAATGCCTGGACGTAGATCTCCACGTCTTCCCTGAGACAGTTCGGAGGCCCACAGAACTGCTGCAGCATCCACAGCCAACACATGGTGCCCCGGTCTCCACACTCAAAAGGAAGTGCCCCCTCCATCCTGACCAGGTCCCGCGGCAGCAGCATGGGGCCAGGGCACCAGGATGCCACCGCGCTCCCACGTACTTCTGCAGCCGTGAGGCTTGGTTCCTGCCCGAGGAGGAGCGCGAGGCCCTGGAGCTGCACACCTGCTCCATGAAGCAGAAGCACCCTGGGAACCAGCCAGCAGCGTCCTGGGAGAAGGAGTCCACCAGCACATATAAGACTGCACCATCTGAGGCAGACTGGGCTGAGGCAGGCGCCAAAGGACACAAGCGGTGGCCCTGGTGCAAGAATTGCCCTGGGAGAGGCGAGAGCACCTGGAGCACCAAAGCAGAACGCAGCAGCTCTCCACCTGGCAGCGTAACGTTCTGAGCAGCACAGGTTGAACACCACCACCTGCCACAGCTGACCATTACAGCTGTGCCGTGACCGTGTTTGTGGCTCCAAGAAATCGTGCCACTCGCACCACTCCCGGGATGCTGCGGCCGTCCCAAGTGCGGCCACGACCCCCAGACACTACATCGTCTGGGGGAAGATGTGCCTGTTGCCCTAAACGCCAAGGATCTCTGTCTCTAAGCCCATCTATCTGGCTTGAGAGGAGACGAAGGGCCAGGCTCAGCAGTGCCCCTTCTCTCAAAAGAAACCTTTATTTTTTAAAATAAATAAGCTTATTTACTTGTGCCAAAGGGCTTTCTCTGTGGGGGCCTCCTTGGGAATCGAGGGGGGGGAGGGGAGGTGGGCTCAGGAGTGCCAGGGAAGGTGTGCTGTCCCATAGGAGGACATAGAGATTAGGAGAAGCCAGGGTAAATGGGCTGGAGCTTCTTCTGCACCCTGGCTATGCCCTGGGAGCAGCCTGGGGCTTTGTGGCTCGTCTGGAGGCACAGCACCAAGTCCGGCACCACCTCACGCTGCTGCAAGGGGACTGCAGGCTCCCACAGCACCAGCAAGAGGCCATCAGCTCCTTCTACAGGCAGGAAGGCCCGCTTGAGGCAGTGCGGGGTAAGTCCTTTGGCTCGCCTTGGCCTGTGATCCAGGAGTCAGCCCTGCCTGCTCTGTGGGGATGAGGATGGGAAAGGTAGCATGAAGCAGCAAGCAAGGCCACAGAATGGCATCTGTTGCCCAAATTCTCCCTTGCGCTGGCCAAACAGTGCATATACAAAGAATACGGTGCTCACGTTTCTGAAGCAGCCTCCAATCACTGCCAGTTATCTGACAGTAGCTTCTGTTCTCTTACGGGCTATCTTCTGATTCACCAGCGTCACTTATAGGGAGCGGCGGAGAGAACTGGGTTGTTTGGTCTGCAGGAGGCTCAGTGGAGACGTTATTGCTCTCTACCAGGACCTGAGGGAAGGCTGTGGCAAGGTGGCGGTTGGCCTCTTCTCCCAGGTATGGCAGGATGCAGGCCAGGGTCACCCGCTCCTCCCAGTCTCCAGCCATTCCCATCCTCTTTGCTGTCCACAGCCGGGCATGCAGAGAGCTGTGAAAAGGTTTTACCATAGCTGTCTGGATTTCTTGAGTGGATGGGAATGCCGCCAGGGGACACCTCAGGTAAGTGAAAAGTGCTTTCTTCACGTGGGTGTGTGTCTGCTACTCCTCACTGCCCTCTTTCTAACAAGGCTGAGAGCTTGGGGTATAAATGGAGCACATGTGCTCTCCGCTGCCGGCCTCACTCTGGTCCCCATACACATGATACATACCTCCTATGCAGCTTTTCTTAGGCATGAGGGCAGGATATTCCCAGCTAACAAGGTGGGACTATGATCAGGCAAGGACCAAGATCATCATTTTGCAGTAAGGAAACATCAGCGAATGGATCCAGCTGAAGAGTAAACGTTTGCAGGGAGCTTTGTAATTCTGGGTCAGCCCTAAGATGCGCTACACAATATGACCCCCAGGACACCAGGAATGGTAAAAATGCAAGCTAAATGACAAGTGGCAGGGAACAGTAGGGTTGTCTGGCATGGCTCGCAGAATCCGTATTCTGTTCAACTTTGGGCTCGGATGCACTCTTCCTGGATGACCAGGACTTCCCAAAAGCAGTCTATGTGGGAAAACGCTCCCTAACTGAGATGATGGCAGAAGACAAAAGACTTCTTGAAGGAGTCTGTTTATCCTGTTTTCTCCATTCTGTCTGGACTTCTGCATCGGTAGTTGCTCTGGTCTAAGCCCCCAGAACCTACCCTTCCCACCATTCCCACGTAACAGTGATGCTGTTGCTCCCACTTCCCGTTAATTGCCAACCTTCCCTCCAGCTTCTACTTCTTTCTTCTTCTCTCTACCCCTTCCATCTATGCATAGCCGTTTCCTTCTCTGGCCAAATCTTCAAAACATTTTCTCCTTTTATTTCCCTTCTTCTTTTTTTTTTTTTTTTTTTTCCCACACACTCAGAGTAACAGTAAGAGCATGTGTAATTTACTTTCTCTGAGGAAACAGCCTGAGCCTCTTTAGAAATTCATATTGCGCTCAGGTTAGAGTCCCTCAAATAGTTAAGTTCATGGTTTTTTGCCAGAATTGACTTATTTTTCTATTGACTTATTTTATTTTTTGTTTTTATTAATATTTTTATTTTTATTAATCATTAATTTTATTCACTATTACTCTTTTTGAATTTTTATTTAAATACTATTTGTATTTATTTTGAACTGTCATGGCAGTATGATGAAGTCCCTGGTGACTGGAGAAAGGTAACATCACATCCATTTTCAGAAAGGGTTAAAAAGATGGCTCCATGAACTCCCAACCTGTCAGTCTCACTTCTGTGACGAGGAAGATGATGGAGCAAATCCTCCTGGATGGTATGCTTAGTCACATGGAAGGCAGGGAGGTGATAAGGGAGAACCAGCATGGCCTCGCCAGGGGCAAATCCCGCTTGATCAACCTGGTGGCCTTTTATGACGGTGTCATTGCATCAATGGACAAGGCAAGAGCCTGCAGTGTCCTCTATCTGGACGTCAGTAAGGCATCTGATGTGGTAGCCCACAGCACCCTTCTCTCCAAATTGGAAAGATATGGTTTTGATGGGTGGACTTTTTGATGGATGAAGAATTGGCTACAGGATCGAGTCCAGAGAGTGGTGGTCAATGGCTCCATGTGCGGATGGAGATCGGTGATGAGTGGTGTTCCCCAGGGATTGGAGCTAGGGCCAATAATCTCCAGTATCTTCATCAAGGATATTGACAGTGGGGTTGAGTGCACCCCCAGCAAGTTTGTGGATGACACTAAGCTGTGGGGTGTGGCTGACACACCGGAGGCATGGGATAACATCCGGAGGGACCTAGACAGGCTTGAGCAGTGGGGCCAGGAGAACTTTATGAGGTTCAGCAAATCCAAGTGCAAGAGCTTGCACCTGGGTAGAGGCAACCCCCATTACCAGTACAAGCTGGGGGATGAAAGGGTTGAGCACAGCTCTGCTGCAAAAGACCTGGGGGTACTGGTGGATGGGAAGCTGGACGTGAGGCAGCAATGTGCCCTCGCAGCCCGGAAGGACAACCGTATGCTGGGGTGCGTCAAAAGATGTGTGGCCAGAAGGTCGAGGGAGGTGATCCTGGCCCTCTACTCTGCGCTGCTGAGGCCTCACCCGGAGTACTGTGTCCAGATGTGGAGTCCTCATTACAGGAGAGACACGGACCTGTTGGAGTGCATCCAGAAAAGGGTGACAAAAATGATCCAGGGGATGGAACACCTCTCCTACGAGGACAGGCTGATAGAGCTGGGGCTGTTCAGCCTGGAGAAGAAAAGGCTGTGAGGTGACCTGGTAGCAGCCTTTCAGAGTCCAAAGGGGAGCTACAGGAAGGAAGGGTTTGGGCTCCTTGCTGGGAGAGCAACGCAAAGTCCGTGGTGATAGAACAAGGGCAAATGGTTTCAAGTTCAAAGAGGGTAGACGTAGGTTAGACGCAAGGAAGAACTCTTTGACAGTGAGGGTGGTGAGGCACTGGAAGAGGTTGCCCGCCAATGTGGCTGACACCTCATCCCTGGAGACTTTCAGGCTGAGGCTGGTAAGGCCCTGGCCAACTTGATCTAGCTGTGGGTGTCCCTGTTCATTGCAGAGGAGCTGGACAAGAAAGCCTTCAGAGGTCCCTTCCAACACCAAGGATTCTGTGATTCTACGAAGTTTTCCGTGTGGATAATGGTCTTGCAAACAGCCTTTCTCGAGCCAGTGAGAAGGATCTGCCTCACCATGTCCACTTCATCTTTCCAGTGGTGTAGCTGTTCAGACTCAAGACTTCTCAAGCAGTGGTCCCCAGGGAGCCAGTACTGGGGCCAGTCTTGTTTATTGGTGAACTGGATGATGAGATTGCGCGCACCCTTGGGAAGTCTGCAGGTGACAGATGCAGATCAAAGGGCTGAGGCCAGTTGTAGGAGGCTCAGCAAGACTAAGTGCCAGGTCCTGCACTAGAGGCACAACAAGCCCATGCAGAGCTACAAGCTTGGGGCAGAGTGGGTGGCGTACGTGGCGGAGAAAGATCAGGGGGTGTTAGTCTACAGCCATCCGAACATGTGCCAGCAATGTGCCCAGATAGCCAAGAAAGCCAAAGGCATCCTGCTTTCTATCGGTAACAGTGTCGTCAGCAGGCCCAAGGAAGGGATTGTTCCTCTGCACTTGGCAACAGTAAGGCTGCACCTGGAGTACCATGTTCAAGCATGGGACCTTCACTACCAGAAAGACACGGAGATGCAGGAGCATCCAGAGCAAGGCAGTGAGGCTGGTGAAGGGTCTGGAGCACCAGCGTCACTTTTATAGGGAGCGGCGGAGAGAACTGGGATGTTTGGTCTGCAGGAGGCTCAGTGGAGACGTTATCGCTCTCTACCAGGACCTGAGGGAAGGCTGTGGCAAGGTGGCGGTTGGCCTCTTCTCCCAGGTAACGGCAACAAGACGAGAAGGAACAGCTTTAAGCTGCACCAAGGGAGGTCCCGGTTGGATCTGGGAAAGCTTCTTCTTGGAAAGAATGGCCAAGAGCAAGAACAAGAATGGCACTGGAACAGGCTGGGCTGCTCGGGGAAGTGCTGGAGTCACTGTCCCTGGGGTGTTCAAGAAACGTGTAGATGTGTCACTTGGGGACAGGGCTTGTTGGTCTTGGTGGTGGCGGGGTGGCAGTTGGACGGTTGGAGGCAGGGCGACATAAGATAGGCAGGTGGAATCCTTGGGAAACGTAGAGATCAAATGGAAGAGATTAGGCAATTGGGAAGACAAATGAGTGGGATATGGACCTCAGCTGCTGCCATCTCAGAGGGACCCTGGGAACAAGATGGAGGCCAGTGCAAAGCGTGTGCAGGCGTGGGGTGGGCAGGAGGAGGCAGAGCGCCCTACCCAGGCTCCACCTCACAGGCGTGTCATGGTTCCAGAGGTGGGTGGGGTGCACCGTGGCGCCATCACAATGGAACTCAATTCTGAGCTCACGGGGTGGTCCCACCTCTGCTATTGCGGTCGTGACCAGCGTTTAGCGATGATGGTTGACGGCAGCTCTCTCTTTGTCCCCGCTACCCTTGTCCTTCTCTACGGCCTCATGTTTCTGGTGGCCGGAATCTCCCTGCTCACCGTGATCCCAAACCTGCAGGTAGAGGAGATATGAGGCTGGGGGTGACTTGTGGCTGGGGGTGACTTGTGGCTGGGGGTGAGAGCCGGGGTCAGGTGTGTGGGACCCCTCAGGAGTGTAACTGTGCCCTGTCCATGTGCCCGTAGGCCGGCAGAAAATGCTTTTGGTGGAGGAGATGGTGGCGGCAAGCAGCGGCACCAGAGCCAGGTGAGTCCTCGGAGGGTCAGCCTGAGCCCCAGGCTTGCCCAGGAGCATCCATCCCCAGGCACGGCCTAGCCTCTGGGAGCAGCCGAGCCGCCGCGGCCCAGAGCCTGGCACAGTGCAGCCTGGCCAGATGGGCCCAGGGCAGGGGCATCCAATCTTTTGGCTTGCCTGGGCCGTGGTGGGTGCGTGCTCAGGGCTGGGCTGGGCCTGTTGGCGGGGCAGAGCTGCGGGTGATGTGGAGCAGAAGCTGGGCTGCCGTGACAGCTGTGCCAGGCTGCATGAGGCCCGCGGTCCTCGCATTGGACGTGCCTGGCCCACAGCATCCCCGGAGCCCCCGGCCCACCGTGGCTCAGGGCCTCTCCCTTTTTTGCAGGTGCTGAGAGACAGGCAGGCAGGCACAGCAGTCCCCGGAGCGAGCCATGGTGCCCCTGCAGTAAGGCTGACCAGGAGCTCCAGCAGCTGGTCCTGTCGGGACTGCCTGGGTGCAGGCCTGTGCTGGGCCCCGACTTCTGGCAGGCGGCCTGGAGGGACCTGGAGGAACTGGTGGAGCAGAACAGCCTGTCGTGCCACTGTTGCAGCTCTCGTGAGGTTCGTTGCTGCCCCAGAGAAGGCTATGGCAATTCCTTGAGTGTGCCTGGCAGGGCACTGACAGAGCCAGTGCCAGTCTGCAGCCCTGGATTTGTGTGGAGCGCTAGAGCCCCCAAAGCCCTGAGCATGCGTGTGGCACGGAAAAGCCTGCAAGTGCAGCTAGGGGCCCTGCCCAAACGGCCCTTGCTCTCCCAGCAGCAGGCAAGGAGAAGGCCATGCCGCTCTGTCCTGCCCAAGCTCATCAAGCCAGGGCAGACTCAGCCTCTGCTGCAGCACCATCTGAGCCCCTTGCTGCAGGTCGAGGGTGACTGCACGGCAGGCAGCATCCTTAAGAAGCAAGGGCGGAAACAGTGGGAGGGCCCCAACCCCCAACCCTACTGAGATCTCCCAGAACCTGCTGGTGCCATGCCCCATGCCCCCCACTGCTTCTGCTTCCCCAGCATGGGGGTCTTACTGGGAATCTCATCGAGTGTGTACCCTATTTCCAGGGCCAGGCTGAGGCACGGCGGCATCCCGGGAAGAAGCAGCAGGACCACCAGGGCCACCCCAAGGAGTCAGCAAAGATTCCTTTGCCTCTGGGTGCAGCACCTAAGGAGACACAACGTCCAGCAGCTGCTGCAGCACTTCCAGGCCCAGCCAGAGCAACACTGCAGAAGGACAGCGGCGCTCAAACGGACACCTCAGACCTGCTTCTGGCTGACGCTGAAGCTACCGGGAGGCAACGCCACTGTGCAGTGCCTGACAACATCTCAAAGCCACAGCTCAGTCAGATGTCTTGCATGCAGGTCTCCGTGCACACAGCCAAAAAGTGCCTGGACGTCAATCTCCACGTCTTCCCTGAGGCAGTTCGGAGGCCCACAGAACTGCTGCAGCATCCACAGCCAACACATGGTGCCCCGGTCTCCACACTCAAAAGGAAGTGCCCCCTCCATCCTGACCAGGTCCCGCGGCAGCAGCATGGGGCCAGGGCACCAGGATGCCACCGCGCTCCCACGTACTTCTGCAGCCGTGAGGCTTGGTTCCTGCCCGAGGAGGAGCGCGAGGCCCTGGAGCTGCACACCTGCTCCATGAAGCAGAAGCACCCTGGGAACCAGCCAGCAGCGTCCTGGGAGAAGGAGTCCACCAGCACATATAAGACTGCACCATCTGAGGCAGACTGGGCTGAGGCAGGTGCCAAAGGACACAAGCGGTGGCCCTGGTGCAAGAATTGCCCTGGGAGAGGCGAGAGCACCTGGAGCACCAAAGCAGAACGCAGCAGCTCTCCACCTGGCAGCGTAACGTTCTGAGCAGCACAGGTTGAACACCACCACCTGCCACAGCTGACCATTACAGCTGTGCCGTGACCATGTTTGTGGCTCCAAGAAATCGTGCCACTCGCACCACGCCCGGGATGCTGCGGCCGTCCCAAGTGCGGCCACGACCCCCAGACACTACATCGTCTGGGGGAAGATGTGCCTGTTGCCCTAAACGCCAAGGATCTCTGTCTCTAAGCCCATCTATCTGGCTTGAGAGGAGACGAAGGGCCAGGCTCAGCAGTGCCCCTTCTCTCAAAAGAAACCTTTATTTTTTAAAATAAATAAGCTTATTTACTTGTGCCAAAGGGCTTTCTCTGTGGGGGCCTCCTTGGGAATCGAGGGGGGCGAGGGGAGGTGGGCTCAGGAGTGCCAGGGAAGGTGTGCTGTCCCATAGGAGGACAGAGACACCCGGGATGCTGCGGACGTACCAACTGCGGCCATGACCCCCAGACACCTCATCCCAGCTCTGCTTGGATGGCACGCATCACCCCTCCAGCCTCATGTCTCCCACAAGCCACACCAGAGTGCTTGGGAGCTATAGGTTCCCCAGACCCATGAGCTCGCGCTCAGGAAGACTCTGGGGCTTGGAGAAACTCCAGGCTGAAGGCAGACTAAGCAGGAGGCAGAGAACACCCCTCTGAAGGTGAGAGGGCAGCCTGGGAGCTCTGTCTCACAGCAGCCATTCTGCTAAGCAGTGGCAGGATGCAGGACAGCGTCACCCGCTCCTCCCAGTCTCCAGCCATTCCCATCCTCTTTGCTGTCTACAGCCGGGCATGCAGAGAGCTGTGAAAAGGTTTTACCATAGCTGTCTGGATTTCTTGAGTGGATGGGAATGCCGCCAGGGGACACCTCAGGTAAGTGAAAAGTGCTTTCTTCACGTGGGTGTGTGTCTGCTTCTCCTCACTGCCCTCTTTCTAACAAGGCTGAGAGCTTGGGGTATAAATGGAGCACATGTGCTCTCCGCTGCCGGCCTCACTCTGGTCCCCATACACATGATACATACCTCCTATGCAGCTTTTCTTAGGCATGAGGGCAGGATATTCCCAGCTAACATCAAGCAAGGACCAAGATCATCATTTTGCAGTAAGGAAACATCAGCGAATGGATCCAGCTGAAGAGTAAACGTTTGCAGGGAGCTTTGTAATTCTGGGTCAGCCCTAAGATGCGCTACACAATATGACCCCCAGGACACCAGGAATGGTAAAAATGCAAGCTAAATGACAAGTGGCAGGGAACAGTAGGGTTGTCTGGCATGGCTCGCAGAATCCGTATTCTGTTCAACTTTGGGCTCGGATGCACTCTTCCTGGATGACCAGGACTTCCCAAAAGCAGTCTATGTGGGAAAACGCTCCCTAACTGAGATGATGGCAGAAGACAAAAGACTTCTTGAAGGAGTCTGTTTATCCTGTTTTCTCCATTCTGTCTGGACTTCTGCATCGGTAGTTGCTCTGGTCTAAGCCCCCAGAACCTACCCTTCCCACCATTCCCACGTAACAGTGATGCTGTTGCTCCCACTTCCCGTTAATTGCCAACCTTCCCTCCAGCTTCTACTTCTTTCTTCTTCTCTCTACCCCTTCCATCTATGCATAGCCGTTTCCTTCTCTGGCCAAATCTTCAAAACATTTTCTCCTTTTATTTCCCTTCTTCTTTTTTTTTTTTTTTTTTTTCCCACACACTCAGAGTAACAGTAAGAGCATGTGTAATTTACTTTCTCTGAGGAAACAGCCTGAGCCTCTTTAGAAATTCATATTGCGCTCAGGTTAGAGTCCCTCAAATAGTTAAGTTCATGGTTTTTTGCCAGAATTGACTTATTTTTCTATTGACTTATTTTATTTTTTGTTTTTATTAATATTTTTATTTTTATTAATCATTAATTTTATTCACTATTACTCTTTTTGAATTTTTATTTAAATACTATTTGTATTTATTTTGAACTGTCATGGCAGTATGATGAAGTCCCTGGTGACTGGAGAAAGGTAACATCACATCCATTTTCAGAAAGGGTTAAAAAGATGGCTCCATGAACTCCCAACCTGTCAGTCTCACTTCTGTGACGAGGAAGATGATGGAGCAAATCCTCCTGGATGGTATGCTTAGTCACATGGAAGGCAGGGAGGTGATAAGGGAGAACCAGCATGGCCTCGCCAGGGGCAAATCCCGCTTGATCAACCTGGTGGCCTTTTATGACGGTGTCATTGCATCAATGGACAAGGCAAGAGCCTGCAGTGTCCTCTATCTGGACGTCAGTAAGGCATCTGATGTGGTAGCCCACAGCACCCTTCTCTCCAAATTGGAAAGATATGGTTTTGATGGGTGGACTTTTTGATGGATGAAGAATTGGCTACAGGATCGAGTCCAGAGAGTGGTGGTCAATGGCTCCATGTGCGGATGGAGATCGGTGATGAGTGGTGTTCCCCAGGGATTGGAGCTAGGGCCAATAATCTCCAGTATCTTCATCAAGGATATTGACAGTGGGGTTGAGTGCACCCCCAGCAAGTTTGTGGATGACACTAAGCTGTGGGGTGTGGCTGACACACCGGAGGCATGGGATAACATCCGGAGGGACCTAGACAGGCTTGAGCAGTGGGGCCAGGAGAACTTTATGAGGTTCAGCAAATCCAAGTGCAAGAGCTTGCACCTGGGTAGAGGCAACCCCCATTACCAGTACAAGCTGGGGGATGAAAGGGTTGAGCACAGCTCTGCTGCAAAAGACCTGGGGGTACTGGTGGATGGGAAGCTGGACGTGAGGCAGCAATGTGCCCTCGCAGCCCGGAAGGACAACCGTATGCTGGGGTGCGTCAAAAGATGTGTGGCCAGAAGGTCGAGGGAGGTGATCCTGGCCCTCTACTCTGCGCTGCTGAGGCCTCACCCGGAGTACTGTGTCCAGATGTGGAGTCCTCATTACAGGAGAGACACGGACCTGTTGGAGTGCATCCAGAAAAGGGTGACAAAAATGATCCAGGGGATGGAACACCTCTCCTACGAGGACAGGCTGATAGAGCTGGGGCTGTTCAGCCTGGAGAAGAAAAGGCTGTGAGGTGACCTGGTAGCAGCCTTTCAGAGTCCAAAGGGGAGCTACAGGAAGGAAGGGTTTGGGCTCCTTGCTGGGAGAGCAACGCAAAGTCCGTGGTGATAGAACAAGGGCAAATGGTTTCAAGTTCAAAGAGGGTAGACGTAGGTTAGACGCAAGGAAGAACTCTTTGACAGTGAGGGTGGTGAGGCACTGGAAGAGGTTGCCCGCCAATGTGGCTGACACCTCATCCCTGGAGACTTTCAGGCTGAGGCTGGTAAGGCCCTGGCCAACTTGATCTAGCTGTGGGTGTCCCTGTTCATTGCAGAGGAGCTGGACAAGAAAGCCTTCAGAGGTCCCTTCCAACACCAAGGATTCTGTGATTCTACGAAGTTTTCCGTGTGGATAATGGTCTTGCAAACAGCCTTTCTCGAGCCAGTGAGAAGGATCTGCCTCACCATGTCCACTTCATCTTTCCAGTGGTGTAGCTGTTCAGACTCAAGACTTCTCAAGCAGTGGTCCCCAGGGAGCCAGTACTGGGGCCAGTCTTGTTTATTGGTGAACTGGATGATGAGATTGCGCGCACCCTTGGGAAGTCTGCAGGTGACAGATGCAGATCAAAGGGCTGAGGCCAGTTGTAGGAGGCTCAGCAAGACTAAGTGCCAGGTCCTGCACTAGAGGCACAACAAGCCCATGCAGAGCTACAAGCTTGGGGCAGAGTGGGTGGCGTACGTGGCGGAGAAAGATCAGGGGGTGTTAGTCTACAGCCATCCGAACATGTGCCAGCAATGTGCCCAGATAGCCAAGAAAGCCAAAGGCATCCTGCTTTCTATCGGTAACAGTGTCGTCAGCAGGCCCAAGGAAGGGATTGTTCCTCTGCACTTGGCAACAGTAAGGCTGCACCTGGAGTACCATGTTCAAGCATGGGACCTTCACTACCAGAAAGACACGGAGATGCAGGAGCATCCAGAGCAAGGCAGTGAGGCTGGTGAAGGGTCTGGAGCACCAGCGTCACTTTTATAGGGAGCGGCGGAGAGAACTGGGATGTTTGGTCTGCAGGAGGCTCAGTGGAGACGTTATCGCTCTCTACCAGGACCTGAGGGAAGGCTGTGGCAAGGTGGCGGTTGGCCTCTTCTCCCAGGTAACGGCAACAAGACGAGAAGGAACAGCTTTAAGCTGCACCAAGGGAGGTCCCGGTTGGATCTGGGAAAGCTTCTTCTTGGAAAGAATGGCCAAGAGCAAGAACAAGAATGGCACTGGAACAGGCTGGGCTGCTCGGGGAAGTGCTGGAGTCACTGTCCCTGGGGTGTTCAAGAAACGTGTAGATGTGTCACTTGGGGACAGGGCTTGTTGGTCTTGGTGGTGGCGGGGTGGCAGTTGGACGGTTGGAGGCAGGGCGACATAAGATAGGCAGGTGGAATCCTTGGGAAACGTAGAGATCAAATGGAAGAGATTAGGCAATTGGGAAGACAAATGAGTGGGATATGGACCTCAGCTGCTGCCATCTCAGAGGGACCCTGGGAACAAGATGGAGGCCAGTGCAAAGCGTGTGCAGGCGTGGGGTGGGCAGGAGGAGGCAGAGCGCCCTACCCAGGCTCCACCTCACAGGCGTGTCATGGTTCCAGAGGTGGGTGGGGTGCACCGTGGCGCCATCACAATGGAACTCAATTCTGAGCTCACGGGGTGGTCCCACCTCTGCTATTGCGGTCGTGACCAGCGTTTAGCGATGATGGTTGACGGCAGCTCTCTCTTTGTCCCCGCTACCCTTGTCCTTCTCTACGGCCTCATGTTTCTGGTGGCCGGAATCTCCCTGCTCACCGTGATCCCAAACCTGCAGGTAGAGGAGATATGAGGCTGGGGGTGACTTGTGGCTGGGGGTGACTTGTGGCTGGGGGTGAGAGCCGGGGTCAGGTGTGTGGGACCCCTCAGGAGTGTAACTGTGCCCTGTCCATGTGCCCGTAGGCCGGCAGAAAATGCTTTTGGTGGAGGAGATGGTGGCGGCAAGCAGCGGCACCAGAGCCAGGTGAGTCCTCGGAGGGTCAGCCTGAGCCCCAGGCTTGCCCAGGAGCATCCATCCCCAGGCACGGCCTAGCCTCTGGGAGCAGCCGAGCCGCCGCGGCCCAGAGCCTGGCACAGTGCAGCCTGGCCAGATGGGCCCAGGGCAGGGGCATCCAATCTTTTGGCTTGCCTGGGCCGTGGTGGGTGCGTGCTCAGGGCTGGGCTGGGCCTGTTGGCGGGGCAGAGCTGCGGGTGATGTGGAGCAGAAGCTGGGCTGCCGTGACAGCTGTGCCAGGCTGCATGAGGCCCGCGGTCCTCGCATTGGACGTGCCTGGCCCACAGCATCCCCGGAGCCCCCGGCCCACCGTGGCTCAGGGCCTCTCCCTTTTTTGCAGGTGCTGAGAGACAGGCAGGCAGGCACAGCAGTCCCCGGAGCGAGCCATGGTGCCCCTGCAGTAAGGCTGACCAGGAGCTCCAGCAGCTGGTCCTGTCGGGACTGCCTGGGTGCAGGCCTGTGCTGGGCCCCGACTTCTGGCAGGCGGCCTGGAGGGACCTGGAGGAACTGGTGGAGCAGAACAGCCTGTCGTGCCACTGTTGCAGCTCTCGTGAGGTTCGTTGCTGCCCCAGAGAAGGCTATGGCAATTCCTTGAGTGTGCCTGGCAGGGCACTGACAGAGCCAGTGCCAGTCTGCAGCCCTGGATTTGTGTGGAGCGCTAGAGCCCCCAAAGCCCTGAGCATGCGTGTGGCACGGAAAAGCCTGCAAGTGCAGCTAGGGGCCCTGCCCAAACGGCCCTTGCTCTCCCAGCAGCAGGCAAGGAGAAGGCCATGCCGCTCTGTCCTGCCCAAGCTCATCAAGCCAGGGCAGACTCAGCCTCTGCTGCAGCACCATCTGAGCCCCTTGCTGCAGGTCGAGGGTGACTGCACGGCAGGCAGCATCCTTAAGAAGCAAGGGCGGAAACAGTGGGAGGGCCCCAACCCCCAACCCTACTGAGATCTCCCAGAACCTGCTGGTGCCATGCCCCATGCCCCCCACTGCTTCTGCTTCCCCAGCATGGGGGTCTTACTGGGAATCTCATCGAGTGTGTACCCTATTTCCAGGGCCAGGCTGAGGCACGGCGGCATCCCGGGAAGAAGCAGCAGGACCACCAGGGCCACCCCAAGGAGTCAGCAAAGATTCCTTTGCCTCTGGGTGCAGCACCTAAGGAGACACAACGTCCAGCAGCTGCTGCAGCACTTCCAGGCCCAGCCAGAGCAACACTGCAGAAGGACAGCGGCGCTCAAACGGACACCTCAGACCTGCTTCTGGCTGACGCTGAAGCTACCGGGAGGCAACGCCACTGTGCAGTGCCTGACAACATCTCAAAGCCACAGCTCAGTCAGATGTCTTGCATGCAGGTCTCCGTGCACACAGCCAAAAAGTGCCTGGACGTCAATCTCCACGTCTTCCCTGAGGCAGTTCGGAGGCCCACAGAACTGCTGCAGCATCCACAGCCAACACATGGTGCCCCGGTCTCCACACTCAAAAGGAAGTGCCCCCTCCATCCTGACCAGGTCCCGCGGCAGCAGCATGGGGCCAGGGCACCAGGATGCCACCGCGCTCCCACGTACTTCTGCAGCCGTGAGGCTTGGTTCCTGCCCGAGGAGGAGCGCGAGGCCCTGGAGCTGCACACCTGCTCCATGAAGCAGAAGCACCCTGGGAACCAGCCAGCAGCGTCCTGGGAGAAGGAGTCCACCAGCACATATAAGACTGCACCATCTGAGGCAGACTGGGCTGAGGCAGGTGCCAAAGGACACAAGCGGTGGCCCTGGTGCAAGAATTGCCCTGGGAGAGGCGAGAGCACCTGGAGCACCAAAGCAGAACGCAGCAGCTCTCCACCTGGCAGCGTAACGTTCTGAGCAGCACAGGTTGAACACCACCACCTGCCACAGCTGACCATTACAGCTGTGCCGTGACCATGTTTGTGGCTCCAAGAAATCGTGCCACTCGCACCACGCCCGGGATGCTGCGGCCGTCCCAAGTGCGGCCACGACCCCCAGACACTACATCGTCTGGGGGAAGATGTGCCTGTTGCCCTAAACGCCAAGGATCTCTGTCTCTAAGCCCATCTATCTGGCTTGAGAGGAGACGAAGGGCCAGGCTCAGCAGTGCCCCTTCTCTCAAAAGAAACCTTTATTTTTTAAAATAAATAAGCTTATTTACTTGTGCCAAAGGGCTTTCTCTGTGGGGGCCTCCTTGGGAATCGAGGGGGGCGAGGGGAGGTGGGCTCAGGAGTGCCAGGGAAGGTGTGCTGTCCCATAGGAGGACAGAGACACCCGGGATGCTGCGGACGTACCAACTGCGGCCATGACCCCCAGACACCTCATCCCAGCTCTGCTTGGATGGCACGCATCACCCCTCCAGCCTCATGTCTCCCACAAGCCACACCAGAGTGCTTGGGAGCTATAGGTTCCCCAGACCCATGAGCTCGCGCTCAGGAAGACTCTGGGGCTTGGAGAAACTCCAGGCTGAAGGCAGACTAAGCAGGAGGCAGAGAACACCCCTCTGAAGGTGAGAGGGCAGCCTGGGAGCTCTGTCTCACAGCAGCCATTCTGCTAAGCAGTGGCAGGATGCAGGACAGCGTCACCCGCTCCTCCCAGTCTCCAGCCATTCCCATCCTCTTTGCTGTCTACAGCCGGGCATGCAGAGAGCTGTGAAAGGTTTTACCATAGCTGTCTGGATTTCTTGAGTGGATGGGAATGCCGCCAGGGGACACCTCAGGTAAGTGAAAAGTGCTTTCTTCACGTGGGTGTGTGTCTGCTTCTCCTCACTGCCCTCTTTCTAACAAGGCTGAGAGCTTGGGGTATAAATGGAGCACATGTGCTCTCCGCTGCCGGCCTCACTCTGGTCCCCATACACATGATACATACCTCCTATGCAGCTTTTCTTAGGCATGAGGGCAGGATATTCCCAGCTAACATCAAGCAAGGACCAAGATCATCATTTTGCAGTAAGGAAACATCAGCGAATGGATCCAGCTGAAGAGTAAACGTTTGCAGGGAGCTTTGTAATTCTGGGTCAGCTCTAAGATGCGCTACAGAATATGACCCCCAGGACACCAGGAATGGTAAAAATGCAAGCTAAATGACAAGTGGCAGGGAACAGTAGGGTTGTCTGGCATGGCTCGCAGAATCCGTATTCTGTTCAACTTTGGGCTCGGATGCACTCTTCCTGGATGACCAGGACTTCCCAAAAGCAGTCTATGTGGGAAAACGCTCCCTAACTGAGATGATGGCAGAAGACAAAAGACTTCTTGAAGGAGTCTGTTTATCCTGTTTTCTCCATTCTGTCTGGACTTCTGCATCGGTAGTTGCTCTGGTCTAAGCCCCCAGAACCTACCCTTCCCACCATTCCCACGTAACAGTGATGCTGTTGCTCCCACTTCCCGTTAATTGCCAACCTTCCCTCCAGCTTCTACTTCTTTCTTCTTCTCTCTACCCCTTCCATCTATGCATAGCCGTTTCCTTCTCTGGCCAAATCTTCAAAACATTTTCTCCTTTTATTTCCCTTCTTCTTTTTTTTTTATTTTTCACACACTCAGAGTAACAGTAAGAGCATGTGTAATTTACTTTCTCTGAGGAAACAGCCTGAGCCTCTTTAGAAATTCATATTGCGCTTAGGTTAGAGACCCTCAAATTAATTACTTTCATGGTTTTTTTTTTGCCAGAAATGACTTACTTTTCTATTTACTTTCTTTTTTATTTTATTTTTATTAATTACTATCATTATTATTTATTTCTAAATGCAGCAAATTCAAAATGACCTGCCGTGAATGCATATAATTTTCTCCAGCTGAGCCACCAACCTGGCAGCTATTCTGTTGCTTGCATATTGTATTGGCTAGTGTATGCCACTTTATTTTTGACTCTTGGCCTGCATTTTTTTCTGAAACCTTAAGTCTTTATGGAGTACTCATTTTTGTGTAGTCTCTCCAAAGGAAGGGCTCAGAAGGGGCTCAACATGAAATATTAGTTTGCAGGAAAAGTTAAGTGCATGAAACTACAGGCCTCAGGGCCTGAATCCACAGAACTGCCGTCAAAAATTGCTAGAGGAATTTGTTAACTCATGAAAGCCTCTGTACTTCCAAAGATGGGATCAGGCTTTCGAAGGAAAACAGTTATTCGAGTATCAATTAATTCAGGTCAATAAACCATCCTGGAAACAATCCACAGAAGGCAAAATATTATGAGCTTCTGAAATTTTACAGTAAAGAATAATAATGCTAGTGGTAGCTGTAGCATAGATGGACTGTAATAGTGACTACGTTGTGTATTTTGCAAGTCCTTGTTACAAAAATTTAGCTCTTGCTGCAAAGCAACATGCTTGCTATGTAACATTTTATTTCGCAGTCATAACACTTGAACTGGAATTTCTAAAACAAAAGTTCCATTGTATGTGAAAGACTTTATTTTTAAGCTAACAGTAAATCTTTAATATCAATATTGATCTAGTTTTGATTGCTGATAATTTTGGCAGAATTATAAGATTAACATCTTTATTCTACAACATAAGACTTCTCTCTGCATTTTTCTTGGAGCCATAAGACTCTTCTGTCCCTTGCTTCTATGCTAAAATGTCTGAAAATGCTAACGAGTACTTTAATATTCCCAGTCTAAAACCTTGTGTTGTACTAATAACCAAGGAGATAAGCAGATTTGGCTTACTATAAAATTTAGTGAAACTGATATTATTGTTTATCTTCTTCATTTCCACATTAAATACAATAAAAACTATCCATATAACTTTATTTGAATTTACCAAAGGGTTAATGATTTGCTATATCTGACTGCATCAGAAATCAACAGGTTGTTGTCAAGCTAGGTGCCACTTTTCATTGAGTAATAAGTTTTGATTAATGGGCATATACGCTATATATCTACATAAACACACATGCACACTTGCAATGCATTTTTAAAATGCATTGTAAGCATTTACAAACACGTACCCTTAAGAAATCCAAAACCTGTAAGTTTTTATGTTGCTGCTACTTAAAGTGAAAATGTGTGCAAAACATGAAGAAAGGCACAGAAATATTCAAGTTACAACCAAGCAACTCAAACCTGCAATGCCTGAACTCATCATTATTCACTGACGTGGATCTGATGACTAGATGAAGCAATACTTTTTTTTTTTCCTTTCATTTTCTAAGTCACTCTAATCCAGAGTATGGGAACAGAATGAAAGACATCATTATTCTTCCAAAAAGTCAAAGCCAGAAGGTCTGAAAGCCTATATATTCACATTAAATGGCTTATAATTTGTGTTTTTATATCCTAACTTGGGACAATGACACATACAATATCTGTGCTGTTGAGAATAAAATTGGGCCATGCAGTCTATTAGGGGTGAAAACTACTGATTTAGGTTGTTTTCATCTTTACCTTTATTTTCTGTGTGCATGAAGAATTCTCTCTTTTAAAAAGTATTATTATTCAAGTGCATGCTGAAATTGAATCATGCTATTCTTACATAATTTTTTCACTGGATTGTTGTAACCTATAAAGAAATCCAATTAAATTTCCCTTGCAGGCACACAGCCTCATTCAGCATGCCTTTATAAGGCTGGCTTGTTGTATTGTATGGCATGTCTACGAATTGAGAAGCACTGAGGCCCTGTCCCATTCCTTGTCCTGTGTGACATGATGTAGTGAGAGTCTGCCCGCAGTGTTTCAAAGAGCTGTATTATCAGAAAACATAAAGGCTTTGCCATCATTTCTGCTGCTATGGTTTAGAATATGCATTTAGTGAGCAGTTCTGAGCACTGTATGGCTCATCTGCTCCTTCTGCGTTTCTGATTTTCATCTTCTTTATACCAAGGCGATAATGTTTGCCTTCATCTGTGAGCACAGCTTGGAAATACATGCAGACAGCAAAAGTATCTGACTTTGCTAACAGTAGCTGTAAACATTGTGTGTCCTGAGTGTAAGATACATAAATGCCTTGGCTTGATCAATCTGCTTGTTTTTACTTATGAGAAAGGCAGTGTGCATGGCAAGCCACCTTATGTAGGCTCTATGTGGTTCCTACATAGACCATTACAGGTTGTGGCAAGGAGCAAGGTCAATCATCTTACTGATGGCACGTACCTGGCCTACACAGGTAATGAAGTGAATACAAATGCCTTCTTTCACCTCCTCAGACCTCCACATCCTGTAGTTGGAAATAAGCTATAAGATCCAAATTATAAATACCATGTGGAATGCAGGGATGATAAAGATCAACCACTATATCTTCCTGTTAATGTGGAATTGATTTCTGTGCTATATTTCCTGATGTTTCTCCAATCTAATTTAAATGTTCCCAAGTGTTCTTCTCCCTTGCGAAATTATTTCACCATCTAATGTTTTGATGAAGTCCAGACCTAGCTTAAGAACTGAAATATACATGTATGCAACATTAGGAAAAAAGCAGAATCAATCACATGTTTAAAATCACATGTATTCTTCAGTGCTATAAATAGTTTCATTGCTTGGGATTTTCTTCTGATAGTCAATCTAAATTTTTCTTCTTTTAATTTCTTCTCATTATTGCTCTAGTTATACCCTTGTAACTAAGCTAAATAATTAATTGACATTTTCATTTACTTCAGTGGGAGACATTCACACATATCAGAGGACAAATTTTAGCCCTTAATAATGAAATGAACTATTGTTTCACCAAGCAGATTCTGGAAATAGTACCTGCTATTCACCTGGCAGATACTAGCCTACGCCTACTTATACAAGAGAATTGAGAACCAATAGTTTATGATGATCATTTATCCCAAGAATCTTCAGTGAGGGTCATATTTTATTGATTCTTTGTAAACTCAGTCTGAAAGAAGTCAGGGCAGTCACCCGAAAGTCGTATTCATGCAATGTTTTTACATTCCTTTAAAACAACTTGCATTTAATCTCATTTATAGCATGGTTAGTGTGGATGTGTTTTTTATTTTCCATAAGTGCTCTAATGAGACATTCTCTTGGCCATCTATCACCTTATTTTCTAAGAGAGAAGAGAGTCCAATATATTGAAGTCAAGACCAGGACAATAAAAGATGTTTGGAGCAAGTTTTTCACAGCAGGTTTGTCTTAAAAAGTTACTTATTTGAATCTTTTTTAGCATAATGTATATTGATGAATTCAATGTAATTTCAACAGATCATGAGGATCAGCGCTCACAGTTAGACAGCTCAGGGAACCAGTGGCAGAGCTAGAAGAATAAATGAGGCACTACGTTGTTGAACAGAGTAATGCATGTCCACTGGTAAAAAGTAGAAGGTACAAACATTTGCCACTTATTAAATAGAAGATTTCAGGCATTCATGTAAACAGAAAGTATTTCAGGCTCAAATAGACTATAGTCCGCTTTAGCCACTATTCTGTCAGAAAAAGGCAAATAGGAACAATCTAGATACTGTACGTAGGAACAGAAAGTATCCTTGAAGATGGTGTAGTCATTAAACTGGTCAAATGTCACTGAGAAAGCTGTATTTATATTTAGTGTACATTTCCATGGGCAGAGGAAAACACTTCCTTGGAAGGAATATAACCTAGGACAAAGATGACTCATAGCAGACTTTAATAATGTCTGAGACAGAGGGCTTGCCTTTTTTTATCTTTTTAATTCTCAGAAGATGAGTTTCAGGCAGTTCTGGGCTGCTCTCTGACTTGCTGGGCATTGTGTGGTGGGTAGGATGTCAGGGACAGCTGGGAAAGCACAGTCTGAGTGCAGGTCTAGGCCTTGGCCCTCCCTGGACCCTGTGAACAGTGACACTGAGTCAGTTTCACTTTGGCCATGCCTTCCACAGATAAGGTCAAGGCAGAGGTTTAGGCAAAAATCTGTAGAGAAAGCATTGAGCCCTATCCAGAGTCTTCCTGGGGCTTTCTGTGTAGCCCCACAGAGGACATCACTCGTCTATTCTTCCTGCCTCAGTGCCTTCGTGCATTGACCCCATGGGCTTCCCTGCTAGGCGTGGTGCACGAGGATATCCAAACTTTCCTCAAGGGAATGTGTCAGGGATGGGAACAGTGCAGGCAGAAAGATAAAAGAAATGTGCTAGCTGAGAGGACATACAAGAAAGAAGCTGCTGCTCTACATCTACTTCAGATTTTGTGCCAGGTAAACCTGATGCTGCACAGGAATCAGTGTTGCAATTTAATCTGCCTGCAGCAGAAGAGTGGTAAATAGACTTTGGGATTTAAATACTCAGCTTATCCCACCTTTTAAAATCATGGCTAAATAGGCTTTAAGAGTTCTTAAGACTTTTGACTTTCCAGGTCTGACTGGCAAGTCATCTCTCACAGCTTTGATAACCACCAGAGGTCAGCAAACCACATTCCAGTAACTACTGAGGTACAATGAATTGGTGATGAGTGTCTTGCTTTGTTTATTCCAACTGCTGTAACCAGCCCCAGTTCAAGGTCTTAGCAGGTGATAGCATTGCCTCTAGTGAAGAACAACCCCTGTGTCTCTCAACCCTACCATAAAGGTAGGAAGGCGTTGCTATAGCCTGCTTAGCACAGAGCCACCTTGGCCACATCCTGTGAAACAGACAGAAATTGTGTAAGAGTAGAGCAAACCAGGAATATTTGAAAGTAGAAAGCACTTCTAGCTGCAAGGATGTTTCCAAGCTCTCTAAACAGCCTCACATCCTTGGCGAAATTATTTCCCAGTGGAGCCTGGGAGCCCTCCGTGTGGAGTAGGCTGGAAAGGAGGGGAAAAGACAAGGAATTCCTCCTACGTCCTCCATTTCCAGAGTGAGACTCTTAGAAGAAAGAATTACTTGAGGTTAGATGTCAAAGCTGTCTTATTTCTGGTTCCTGGCTCAGATCTTGCTTGTTTTTTTCTATGGCAATTGGTCCTATAGGGACTTCTGATTAAGGGCACATCTATGTCCAGGGCATATAAATATTCCTTCCCACTGCTTGAAACTGGGCTGTGATTCAGCTGTAAGTGTAGCTTGAAAAACATACATGAGAAATTGAACAGAATAAACATCTAGCTAAATGGATGCCTTTTTGACTCCGTAGAAAGATTTAGAGATAATATGAAGCAATTGGAATCCAGACAGTTAAAAGATACAGGAGGCTGCAAAAGAAGAAAAAGGGAGGGGGGCAGAAGGGCTGGGAGGATTTCTCTGAAATGTATTCTGCATACTCTGAAAGAAAAATGTGTGTAATTTGGACCCTAAAAGCAGGCCAAAGCGACAGCATCTAATATGGGAAACATGATTTAGTGGTTGGTTTACAAACTAAACAAATTTACTGAGTTCCATAAATGAATCTCATGGCAAGATCCAAATTTTTTTAAAGGTGGATAAAAAATATTGTATGTTAAGGGGGGAAATTGAGATGGTTTTTAAACTGATGTCCTCAGAAATATATGTATATACTTTTTTTTATGGCTCTTGGTATATAAAATAAGTCATTATTCTAAATAGAAAAATATTGATGATGTCATAGGAGCCATTGCCGGACACATCAAGCTGATGTGATGAACTGGGAAATCAATAGATATTTTCCAAATGAGATGTCATTTCTTTTAATTGGTTGTGTGAACACGATATACGGCAAAGTGCAAACATATAAAGTTAATTCTCATTTACCTTGGATCTCTTCATGTGTTTTTCTATTATTTCTCTTCGTAGATTTTAGTTTTTGGTTTTGTTTTATGTTTACATCTTCTATTGCCTTCCATTTAAACTTCTTATCAGAACAGATAAAATAGCATCTATGAATTGAAGACACATAGTTTTGCTTTGGGACCTATTTGAATATCCATGTTTTTGAATATCTATTGTGAAAATTTTGAAGATTTCACCAGACTGTACGAGTGGCACATGAGGTAGATCAATACGCTAATACTCTATTCAGATGTTATTAAGTATGCCTTCTGCTACCCTCCAGAATTTTCAAGGACATCTAATAATGAAACCCTTATGAAAACAGTTGATCAGAAAATGATACTGGGTGGGGATTTCATTTCTCATTTTAGCTTTCTGGTTTTACACCTCAGTATGTAAGTAAAAAATCCTGACAAATATTTGCTTACTCTCCATGCGCCCCAAAAGTTTGGTGATATTGTTTTTTCCTCAGCTTCACAGGTCCCCTCATGAAGTGGAGACAGAGATGTTTAAAATCTCTAGTTGTAAGGAACGTGTAAGAATCTGGTATGTTGTTATTTTCCCTTTTTATTTATTTATTTGCTTGTTTATTTATTGCAAGATTTGAATAGATTTTCACGTGTTACTTTATATTAGTTAAAGCTGGTGACGTCCTCAGTTTAACCCTGCAAGTGTAATTGCAAAGCAGTTTTTCTGCCCTAGTCAAAGTGTTGCTGTTCATAAGGGGAATTCAGTCTCCACATCTTGGAGCTGCCCGACAGAATTTCATTCACAATTTGGTTGTGGTTTGTTTTCTCCTTTATGAGAAATATTAGTGGAGATCACCTTGGTATCTATCCTTCATTTGACGCTACTGGCCACAGTAATGTGAGGTCCTGCTATTTATTTCTACTGCAGCAGTGGCAGATACTTTGAGAGCATTGCTTTGTTCATTGCTATAAATGATGCATTCAGTCATTAAAAAGTACTAGATATAAAATGTGTATAAATATGTATCTGGAAGTGGGTAAAATATCTTCTTTACATGAGTTTCAGTGGTAAAGTTAGTGTTCTGCTCATTTCAAAATCCACATTTTCTGTTCCATGAATGGAACAGAATATACTGACAGGAAGGGAGATCTCCCTTGTCCCATTCCCCAAGATTTTTTTCTTAGAATATGCTTTTTATCTTCTTTCTTCTGGCTTCTAGTGCCCCATTTTTATCACTTCTCCAGCAGTTTCTTTAGCAGTATTCTGTGTCCAGTCAACTGTGATTTCTTTATCATGTATTTTGAATTAGTTTCTTGTAAACCCAAGCATTTATTCTTTAGCCTTATAATACATCTAGAGGTGCTTCTAGTACTTAATTCATATTCGTTAATACATAAATAATATGGCACTTGCAGAATGCCATTCACTGTAGCATGTAAGTACTAGATATCTATCACTTTCTTACTATTTCTAGTAAGAAACATTAATACTTTTAGTAGAAATAGTATTTCTACTATTTTCCAGCTTCTCTGAATCTGAGATAAGAGCAAGATATACATTTTTGTCTTCTAGTTAGGGAAGTTCAGGAGGAGTATAGTGAACTTTCTTGAAGTCCAAACTTCTTTCAGCTTTGTTTGGCTAAAAAAAAAAAAAAAAAGAAAACAATAAAAAAAGAAAATAAAAGGTGTTTCTGTTATTGTAAGGACTTCAGAAAGACAGTGGTTCCACCCATAGGCCACATGATCACAACTGCACTCTTACTTTACCCCTCTAAAATTATGCAAATACACATCTCTGTGCACAGAACCTGGCCATCTTAATTGATAGTCCAAACCATTTCTGAGCTAGCTGCTAACATTTCATGTGCAAACACCTCGGAGGATGAGCAGATGGGATTCTAGTACTTACACATTTCATAGAAATTATTTTCTTGGGTATAGTTTGAAAAGCTGGATCCATATTTCAAAACAAAGGAGTGTTGGGCTAGGTCTTGTAAGTGACAAGTACTTGGCCACTTTGATGCATGCAGCAAACTCAGTGTCCCTCTGTGCAATGTCTGACCAATAAATGCAAACTTTCTTACCTTCAGTGACTTACAAAGCTTTTTTTCTTCCCAATGATGGTTCCTAAGGTTCTTAACTAAAATTCCCTGAAAGAGTAATAGCTGAATTCCACTCTTATCTCTTGTATATTTTTAATGCACCTTGGCTGCATTTTGCTAGGCATGTTGTTCTATGTGTGGAACAGAGATTTAATATTGTTTCTTGAATCTTTAACGCCACTCCTTTGGAAAGAAACTCATTCTCTTAACTATTTTGAAAAATGCAGTAGAAGCTGTAATTCTTGAGTGGGTCTAAGTAAAAGCACAGATTCTTTTTCCACTAGGGAACGGATGAGGAATGTTACGTGGTATGTGTAAAAGGAAGAAATTTCTTGTAGTCAATAATCGCATGGGTGAACAAGTACAGTAACTTCATAAATAGCAGTACTGGTGAATGTCAACAAAAGTTGTTCAGCTTAGCTGAAAATCACAAGCTTAGAAAGATGACTCAGATGTATACAAACCTGTTTCTCCATTGATTTTTTTGGATTTTGCATTGCTGGTGAGATTTCCTAGATGGGGAATCTAGTGGTGTAAGGCAAGGGACTAAGAAGCTCTTGCATCAACACAAGGAATGGGGCAGAAGCCAGACTGACAACTTATGAATCACTGTTCTGCTGCTTGCTCCAGAGAAAAGGAATTTTTGCCAGCCTTTTTGCAGACATAGCTCAAACTCAGCAGGACCAGCCAAAAGATAGAACCAACACATCCTCAGTGTAGCTGCTCACAACTGTGTACAGAAACTAAGATTGCTCATCTCTTTCCTTTAACTCTCCTTAAATCTACTTTGATGCCTAATCAGTCAGATAACTGACTACATTAAACATTACACACGGTGATCAGACATCATTTTTCCTGCCTTCTGTGTAGATGACAAAACCTTTGCAGTGAGACAATAACCTAAGGAAAACAATGAATGTATCTCTCAAATTGCAGAGGGAACAATAATCGATTCACAGAATCACAGAATTGCAGGGATTGGAAGACACCTGAAGAGACCATAGAGTCCAACCCCCCTGCTAAAGCAGGAACCCTAATATAGGTCGCACAAGTAGTTGTCCAGCCAGATCTTGAATATCTCCATAAAAGGAGACTCCAGAACTTCTCTGGGCAACCTGTTCCAGTGCTCTGTCACCCTTACCAAAAAGAAGTTCTTCCACATGTTAGTATTTATGGAACTTAAGTTCAAGTTTTAGGCCATTACTCCTCTATTGCTACACACTATTGAGAAAAGCGTGGCTTCACCCATTTGCCTCCGACCTCCCTTTAGATATTTATACACATTTATCAGATGCCCACTCAGTCTTCTTTTCCCCAGGCTGAACAGACCCAGGTTACTCAGTTTTTCATCATATGAGAAATGCTCCAGTGCCATTTTGTCAGGGAAGGGTGAGAATGCAGTCCCCCACTACCACCAACTATGGAGTTGAGTTTATCACATCTGGGGAAATTGCAGGGATAAGCCATTCATAAGAGTTAAGGAATTCTCAACACTTTGCCAACAAACTGTCCTTCTAAATACTTATAAACTACAGAAAATAGAGCTCCACAGTTAACTGCAGAGTTACTACTGTAACTCAGATTGACTTTTATAAGTGGAACAACCAATGTAAGAATCCCGTCCATATATGAACCTCAGTAGAGTCCAATAGGCCATCATCAGCATGCTCTTCTGACCTACTCTTCCTCAGGAGTTTCACTTCCTGAAGTAAAAAAGTGTTCTTAAATTCATACAACTCTGCTGCCTGAAGACCTGGATCCCAGCTGTGCCAGGAATCAAACAGCAATCCTTCATGTGCAACAGGCTATACATGTGAGGACCTCTGTATAATATTGATGAGATTAAAGGGTCTTCTTGACTGATTTTCAAACTTCAGAATGAACAAATAGGATTTAAAAATCTTGCTACTGTTTCAAGATATGTCTTTCCTTTCCCTTCCTTTCCCTTCCTTTCCCTTCCTTTCCCTTCCTTTCCCTTCCTTTCCCTTCCTTTCCCTTCCTTTCCCTTCCTTTCCCTTCCCTTCCCTTCCCTTCCCTTCCCTTCCCTTCCCTTCCCTTCCCTTCCCTTCCCTTCCCTTCCCTTCCCTTCCCTTCCCTTCCCTTCCCTTCCCTTCCCTTCCCTTCCCTTCCCTTCCCTTCCCTTCCCTTCCCTTCTCCTTTCAGTATATTTTTTCTCCCTTCCCATCTCTTCCATTCCCATACCTCCCATTCCTATCCCTTCCCATCCCTTCCCTTGCATTTTTCTCCTTTTTATTATTTACTGTTCACCTCCTTTCTTTTCCTCTTCTACCCTTCTTCCTTCCCTCCCTCCCCCCTTCCTTATATCCTTCTTTTCCTCTTTTTCTCTCTTTCTTCTAATGTGTTTAATATGTATTCAAGACTGCCCTATCAAAAGAATTATTAATTAGAGAATCATTTAGATATCGGATCTCATTTCATTTTTTTCTCAAATATTTATGAGACATGCATATTTATGAAAATGCTCATTTTGTAATCTGTAAACCTACTTTAGGAGTTTGCAGACAGAATTTAGTTTTGCCAGGTTTTGGAAAATCCTATTGCTAAATCTGACCTAAATCTGTTAAATATTGACTCCAGACTTGTCAGGTAGAAATGTTATTCTGCTAATAAAACAACTCTATTAAAGATCATAGATATTATAAGTGAGATAGCTACACAACGTGTGCATCAGTGTTTATTTTAATGAAAGGGATTTCCTGGCACATTGTCAGCTAAATGTTTTATACTGAGAAATGCCTGGAAAAGAATTAAGCATATTAAAACCAGCCTTTTGCAGGGATTATGATTTTGTTTTTAAGTCTCCGTGACAGAAAGTGTGTAAATGGAACTGCATCCAGTAAAACACAATAATTTATTCTAGAAATTAGCAAGCCCACGTTCCACCTATAAAACCATTCTCTGTGATGTGCGACTGGCCTTCATTTTCAGCGGCCTTGATTTATAGTTAGAATTTGTTTTATTTTCAAGGGGTAGAGACTGGGAAGCAGCCGGACAGAGCTATTAAAGCTGTTGCGCACAGCAATTTTTCAGGGGTTTATTAATTCTTACAGAGAATAAGCCAATGAACTGAACATTTTTCAGTGTAAGAACACCTTCCCTAAATGGAAGGTTTTTTGATGAATAGATATAGACAGCGCAAAACAAAACATATGGGTGTTTGTTGTGTGAATTTAACCATTTGTGTTTAGCTTCATTCTCAGTTGCAAAGCCAGCTCAGAACAAGGGCTCAGGGTTAGCAATCATATAATCCCACTGATGATTGTGATTTTGTCCAAGGTTTTCCTCCATGCTCTCTCTGATGCCTTATCTATGCAAATTAGAAGCCTCAGATTGTTACACAGAAGAAAAGACGGTTGGATTAACTTAATTCCAGTAACCAGGTAACACAAATGTTCTCTAAAACAGAAATGCTGATATTTTTAGTTAATGTGGAATCTGGCTTTGTGGCTTATAACTTATGGAAGTGAATTCTAATTAAAACCATCTAATTAAAGATTGTTTCAGTCAGTAAATCTATTAAAAACAAAACTGTGCGTCAGCTACTCCAAAACTGCAACATCTGCTTAAAAACTTTTGTTTCTTAAACTGTGTCTCACACAAAGTTTTCTTATATGGCTGATTTCTAAACATGTTAGCTGCTCCAGAAACAAATGTTTTGAGGACTTCAGATAGGACGGACCCAAAGAGGCGCAAGGGACTTTGAGAACAAAGTTGTTCATTAGATCACACACCATTCATCAAAAGCAAGCTGCTCCTCCTGGCCTCAAGCGAGGTGCCAAGTTCACCTGTTTTGAATGCTGAGAGAACTGAAGGGACAGATATCTACTGACAATCTGGACAGACCTGTGATTCTGTAGGTCGTGTTAGCTGCTCACTTAAATTTCAAAGGTCATGCCTAAAGCTACTTCTTCCCTTTAGCTACCATTGAAGAACACAGATGGATCAGAAATAGGCTCTTAATTCACAGGGTTCAACTACACAGTGTTTGAAGAAGGCAGAATAAAAATACCCTATCATGGTGTAATTAATAATTGCTTAAAAACTTCCTTTGTTAATGAGTAAAATGGATGAAATATTTATTCAGTAATTGAAGCCTTCTTTTAATAAGGTCTTTTGTCACCTCTGTGTTAGTAGACATTCAGAGACTATACTCCAGGTCGATACCTGGGAGCTATTCAGGGAGCTCAGTTCCCATTGCTGAAACAGTATTTTGTGGCTTTCATGTGACAGAAGGCACCCAGTGCTCTTTGGGATTCAGCACAGTATAACAATGGGAGACAGATGAGGCTGTGAGCAGCAGTGACCTGGCCTACTTGAACAGGTTAATCTGGCAGTCCGTTGGGTTGCTGTTCTGCTCTCACTGTTGTATTACAGTCCCATACCTACCACTGTGGGTGCAGCAGAAGGAGGTGAAGAGATCTGAAACCACAGGAGATATTCTTGTGTTGATAATGAAAAAAAAAAAAATCACTGCAAATGGTAGGGTGAATAAATTATTTATATGAACAGCCTTTCCTCTTAAGGACTGGCTATGCAATTCAGTGCTCAGCAGGCTTGATCATACAAGCCTCCTAAACATCATGCTTGAGCCTGCACGTGGTTATGTGGCAATTTATGAAGAGTTCAAGGGGAATGCTAGCCAGGATTGCAGCCAATGAAACAACTCTGGGAAATAAATAATAATAATTTAAAAAAATAAAAATAAAAAAGGCCCAGAGAGAGAAAAAAAGAAAAATAAAAGGAATAATTTGCTTGTTAATAATAATCCCAATTGTTGGGCTTTTTAAGAAGGTGAAACGTTAATCATTGTCACGTCAGTGATACTGCGCTAAGGTTAAAGGCTTTTGCAGCTAAGTAAAACGACCCCCCCAGAAGCAGCACATTCAGAGTTTTCTGGCATTGTTTCAGATAGTGTGTGTATGAACCCTTCAGAGTTGTCAGCAAAACTCCCAGTTGTCTTAAAGTTTCCTTGAGGAGTCTTCGCATTGATGTGAAGAGAAGACAGGTTCAAGGATTGGAATCGTTCTTTCTTTTTGCCCTCTCAGCTACAACGAGGTTTCCTCTCTGAAGCACGCAGTATTTTAGAAAGCAGCATAGCTGTGCCACGTCTGTCTGGTACCACCTCAGCTTTACATGATCTTACAGCACAGCCCGAATTGCAGATTCAAACCAGTGATGTTAAAGTTCAGAATATTTTCCTCTGATCGGGCCAAAAGAAGTTGCTGAAATTGAAGAAAGAAAAAAAAAAAAAAAAAAGGAAAGAAAAGAAAGAAACAAAGATGAGTAAAGTAAACTGGCTCACAGTATATCTCTTCCCTGCCATGAAGTCACATCCACACGGGGTAGGTGTCTGAGCGTCAGGATTATTTTTTTCACCGTATGCAGAAAAATATGAAGCTAATGAGCGTGCCTATGCCGGCTTCAGCCTCTCCAGACACTACCTGTGAGGCAGGGAAGCAAAAGCACGAACAGCGCTCGGCATCGCCGCGGCTTTTCGCAGCGCTCCGGCGCGGCCCCGCTGCCCCCGCCCGTCCCACCGCACCTCCGGGTCGGCCGCGGCGGAGCGCTCCCCACGCGCTGCGGCGCCCGCGAGAGCCGCTCCGCAGCAAACCGCAGATGCGAGCGCTTTGTTGTGACAAGCTGGAAAGCTGTCTGCCTGTGCAGGTCCGTGTGCCTGTGTTTGTGCGATTCCTTGCCTTTGTTGTGGTGCAAAGCCTGGGAGGGAGAGAGGGAGGGGGGGAAGGAGGGGGGAGACCGAGGAGCCGGCAGAGCGGTGGCAGAGGGGCAGCGAAGATTCGGAGGCTCGCACGCCCGCGCTCCCGCCGGCCTCAAAGCGCGCACTCCAGAGGGAAGCCGAAGTCTCGTAACTGAGTGTTAATTATGTCTGAGTGGATTCTAGAGAAAAGGAAAACCATATACTGTATCAGCAGAGAAATGGCTTCACTCTGAGGAAACTAATGATGCTTTTATCAGGAACAATATAAAGATTGCTTTTTTACTAGTGTGTGTCCCACGAGGTTTGGACTATGAGATATTTCTGTATCTGGCTTTAGGTTCCTCTGAGCTTTTACATAATCAAATCAATATAGCTATGATTCACCCTCTGGCAACAACTGCTCCTTGCAAGTTGCTGCTGCTTCTTTAGTGACTAAAGAGGAAATAAATAAATAAGTAGAAAGAAACTTATTACAAATCCGTAAACATTGATTTGTTTGGTCTTAGATTTTACTTTTTTTAATTGCCAGGGAGAAGGAAAAAAAAAAAAAGAAGAAGAAGAAAAAGGAGGAGGAAGGAGGATATATGAGTTCGTGGTCAATGGGGCAGACACGTGATTGCTAGCTTGATACTTTGGGAAGAAAAAAGGTGGGTTGATATGATTTCATGAACTAACATGAAGCATTGTCTAGACACAGACTGAAGGGCAGATTGGGTAAGAAGGGGCAGAGGCTGCAGAAGTCAAGGCAGGCATGGAGTTCAGAGATAGCAAAATTTGATTTTTCAATAGCATCACTGCATTGTTTGGATCTGCATCTTCTATGTTTTTAGTGGGAAGTTCAAAACACGAGTTGTCCATCTCAAGCTTCCAGGCGAGAGGAGGAAAACAAACAACCACCCCACCCCACCCTCCCCCCCCCAAAAAAAAATTAAAATTTAAAACAGCAACAACAACATCAACAACAAAAAGCAGCTCAGAAATAAACATCCTGCCCACATGGGTCTCCTTCTGTCACTCCACCTCACCATTCATGGCTCCCACCACCTGGCCTCCAGCTAATTCCCTTAATTCCAGAAATTCTCTCTCTGTGTCCCCAGGTCCTCTTTCTGCTGGTGTCATCTTGTTATTAGCACAAATATTTTCTGCTTACAGCTGCTGGTGGGGCACGGTACTCCGGCACTGTCATCACATGCTGGTGGATGTGACTGGATGATCTCTCGGGATCTTCTTGTCATGTTTTACCCTGGGCTGACATCTCTGTCGCGCTCAGAGAAGAGACTGCGCTAAGAAAGACTGCTGCCTTTTACACAAAAGAACACCTCTCTTTTCAACAGACCATTTTAAGGGCGTGCGCTGTCTGGGAGGACTTTGGTGGAGGGCATCTGCGGGGCCGACAGTGTTAGCGACAGTGTTAGGAAACTCATCGCGCTCTGTTCCCTACCGGATCACTTGCTCAGTGTGGCAGCCTGGACCCTCAGTGTGCCAACCAACCTCCCGGCACTTTGTCAACCCTGCGCTAGCTCCTGCCTGGCTGGCGATGCTCTGCCTGTGACAGGCAGCTCTGCTGGCGTTTGTGAAGTGCTCTGGGAGCTTTGGGCAGATGGTGTCACTGGCATTACCTTTTGGGGTTTCCAGTCAGCTTTCAATAAAGAAAGGGAAAGCACGTCTTTCCTTCTCCTCCCCACTCCACTCCTGCTTTTGAATTTTCCTGGTTCTTCTTTTCTTTTCTTATGAGTTACGTTTTAAAAAAATGAAAGTGCCTCTCCTTTAATAAGATGCAGAATATCTGATGTTTTCCGTGGCAGAAGGGACACAGAGCTCAGTTTGCATTACAGTCCCATTCACTCCTAATATAAACTTCGTTACCTTCTGCAGACCCGGCAGAGCACAGGGCCCCGGGTTTGGGTATTCCTCTGACCTAGAAAGGCACTGCTTTAAGAGTGCAGCTATCCTGGGAGAGCCCTGCAGCACACATGTAAATGGAACCGGCCAAGAAACATCAAAAATTATTTGCAAATCATTTATTATGACTCAATGCAAAAACCACTCCGTTTTTATTCCACACATAGGCTGTGGCCGGATTATGAATACGGTCAAACAGCACTGTATATCATTCATTGTGTTTCATTAATTTTAAGTAACAAACAGCTCTTCAGCCGTTATTGTTCAATCAACACTGATACGCATCCAGGCTGCCGGATGGATAATCTGTATCCATTAGAAGCGGTATAAATTTTAAACCTTGTGGTTTTTTCCAGGTGTCTGATGACCATCATTACTCAGAGCTAAGCACCTTTTTCCCTTTGTGTGAAACACACGGAAGACTTTTACTCCTTGATGCCAAACAGCTCAAGAGAGACCAAGACTTCGAGTTCCTGGAAGAATAAAACTTACATTTTAAAATCTGTGGTCTTTAACTTCCCAGCTCATACAGAGGTAGCGGCAGCACTCCTCTGTGCAGCCATATCCCTTTGTGCCCTGTCAAAACCTCCTTAGCAAAAATGCCTTGTTCTGGTGAAGTAGCTTAGCAGGGCTCTATCTTGACCACCAGCAACACAGAACAAAGGGGTAACAAAATTAATGTGTTCTATTAGTTAGTTTTGTTTTCCTCTCTTATAGCTTTTACCTATTTTTTTTTTTTTTTTTTTTTAGCAATATGGGGTTTCTTTTCCCAGTCCAGAGAAATCTTGTTCATGTACACATCAAAACATTTGATGGAATAAAAAAGTTATGTGCGAGATTCATTTGGTCTCTGCGCTTCCAGGAATCAATGAGACACCATGGAGGCATGTTCCCAGCTGGGGTGAATTGCCATCCCCACACCGAAGCCAGCGGACCAATGACAGTTTAAGCCAGCCTGCTCCTTAGTGTATGAGGGTTCAACTTCCTCCAACGCACACATGCAATCAGAAAATACACTTTAAAAATCTAATAATACTTACTTGAGGCTTTTAAACTCCTGAGGGGTAGATAGATACAAGGCAGTAAACCAGCAGAGGGAAAGAAAAACAGTTAAAATAAACTAATAAAAAATCCTATAGGAAGGAAATGACACCCCCCACACACCCTCCCTCTCCTCCCTCCTCCCCCTTTAAAAGGGGAAAAAATTAAAAAGGGAGCTAAATTGTTGTGCTTGCTGTGGTGACTTGCCTGGAAATGAACCTATGAGTTGAAGGCATATGGTGCTTATGTTGGAATTGTTTTCTAAACAGACTTTTTGCCTGTGTGTCTTTTTCACCTCTTTCAAACATCTTGTGCCAAAAGCAGTAAAAACACTGCTGCATTAAACATAAATCAGGGCCCTGTGTCTGCAAAGGACCTCTGTTGTTGGAGGGGGGTTATTGGACTAGGGATGAAAGGAGACCTACCACCGCATTGATCTGAGGTGATTGTGTGGAGCGTATTCAGTTAGGATGCTTCTAGCTAGTTATGACAATGTGAAACATTCAAGCAATTAATGAACACATGCTTTGAGTAGAAAGGCAGATTTAACTGGATGCGTGTGTTTCTCAGCCTACATGCGTTCCAAAAGAATACACTTTTATGCATTTGTTTAGATAGGGGAACCGAGAGTATATTACCTACCTGGGCTAACAGAGAGGCTGTATTAACAGGCAAACGTGTATTTTTGCTATTTATAGGACAGTGTGAAACTATTTGTTAAGTAATTTTATGTGAAAGGAGCTATTCTCCAAGTTACCACAAATTCACTACACATTTAGGGTGGGGACAGGCTGCACTGTGTCATGGCTGCAAGCAATTTTCAGAAGCCAGAATCTGAGAATTTGTTCCCCATGTTGTTAATTTGCGACTCCTTTAGCAAGATTTTAACTCTTCTGTACGAAAGGCGTCCCTCTTACATCTGCAACCTTCTCTGTCCCTCCCAGAGGTGGACATACCTGCTTCCTGCTTGCAACAGAAATCGTCAGTGCAAATGAAGGCTCTGTGGAAAATTATGCCAGCAGTTTATACAATTGCATACGTAGTGTATGACCAATTACATAAGCTAATGGGTATGTATAACCATTACAGAGAAAGAAATGAACAAACGTCTGGGCCTTTCATGTAGACTGTGGCTGGAAGCTATCTCAAAGTGAAAGTCTTTGCCCTTAAAGAATCCAGATATCTTACATAATTTTTTTTAAATGAGTAGGAATATTAATTTGGGCATCCTAACTAAAATTTCCATTGTATTCAGCCCACTGAATTTCACTTGCAGTAGCAATAAAGGAGAACTCTTCCTTATCAAATCACCTTGTCAAAGGGTGGCTGGATTTCTGCAGTGTGTCACACAGACTGAGCACCACTTATAAAGGGCCTGGGAATTATTTCTGGGTTTGGAGAGCAGGAGAAACAAATCAGAACGTTACACCTCTGGGAAGGAGACTGGGGAAAGTACCAGCTCTGCAGTTGCATCCTCCCTGTCACTCAGTTCTGTGTGGAAGACTGCTCAGGGACCTTCACTGAGATTATGCTCAGTCATCTGTTGAGGCACTCTCCTGCTTCGGGGGCAAATGCTCAGCTGCAGTGCTGCCAACCCTAGCACCGCCAGTGTCCCCTTTTGTGGGGGGAATAATCCCATGAATGCCATGTGCATTTATGGATGTGCACACTCCTTCAGGTGCGTGAACGGACGATCGATGCAGAAGAGGTAACTCTCATGTGCAGCAGTATGCAGACATGGCAAAATGGC
Organism: Gallus gallus; assembly: GCF_016699485.2. Classification (NCBI taxonomy): domain Eukaryota; kingdom Metazoa; phylum Chordata; class Aves; order Galliformes; family Phasianidae; genus Gallus; species Gallus gallus. Next base: position 32,709,441 of record NC_052572.1, read on the forward strand.
TATTCAGAAAGCAAGGTTGTGGTGGGGCCAGAAAGAAATGGGGCTCTGGCACCAGGCTCTTCAGCAGATCCTAGAACACCCATTGCTCTTGGAAACTCATAACCCCTCTCCTTCCACAAGGAACAAAGCCCAGGTGGAAACTCTGAGCAGAAATGTATAAAGTTTCCTTTCTTCAAAGTGCTTTTATTCTCTTGGCACAGGGACAAATTGTGCCTTGAGGGCCAGATCTGCAAGTGGATCCATATGGAGAAATCTTTATGTGTTGGGAACATCATTCAAGTCAACGGGACGCAGTGAGGGTACAGAAGCTTGCCAGGTCCAAGCAGCAATTTGAAAAGTGTTTTGTGTTCCTTCAAGGTAAAAGGCATACTATAAACCTAAGCAATAATTCTTTTAATAAGAAAACTATTGTGCTTGTTCTTTTAACAGCAAAATGTAAGGGAAGACCAAAACCTACGTAGCTGCCCTTCTTTCTAAACACCAGAAAATGTTTATTTCTCTCTAACAGGTGGAAGGAATTTTATCTTGTGCTTTGAACTGCAAGGGAAAATATAATCCAATGGATAGTTTACCCATACCACAGGTATCAGACAGAATAGAAGTTCCTAGGAGACCTAACCTAACCGTACAGTAAAACTGATGGTGTTCCAAGCAGTACAAGCCATGCCATGTCTGTTCACGGGACAAGATGACAAATTCTTTTCACAAAAAAAGCCCACCAAGGCCAATAAATTGTTACTGAGTGAACCTAAAGGTAAATTTAAGGAGATCTGGTTGTGGCATTTGAGAGCAACGTGGGACCATAAAGATAGTACTGTATATATTACCTTCGTATTTCATATGTGCTGTTGTTGGCTGCAACCTGACCCGAAGAAATGAGCGTAAATCTGGGAATCAGAAACTTTTGTGATTTTACTTACCATTCTATTTATTTGCTTTATCACCATAAGTGACTAAAATTATTCACCAGAGGTCTTATTTGTAGTTGCCTGTTTGATACACACACAGAGGTCTGCAAGACAGCTGCGTAAAGCCTGAAGGTGGAAACTGAAGGCTTGAAGGCACCCCTCATCTCCATAAAGCTGGCACTGAGGCTTCCCTAGCAGTCTCTACTGCAGAGGCCAAGGTAGCTTCCTGGGCCTGCCCCAGAGTTAACACAATCAGCATGCAAATTAGCTGCCCCCTCAATTTCCTACCCCAAACTGTAAAATGAGCTTAGACTTCACCTCAGGTCTGTATGATGACAGCAGCGTGAGAGGGACTCTTGATTTTTCTTTTCCTTCAGTCATCATAGGGATCTTTTACCTAGTGAGAGATTAAAGAGGGTACTATTAATCCAATAAGCAGTAAGCATCATTTTGTTAGATGCCTATCTCCAACAGAAGCCTTCCCTCTGCAAGTCCGCATTTCCCTGCAAAATGCCTGCTCCCATTACACATGTACAACAAAACACGTGCTGCTTTTTTACCTCAGTGAAAAGCAGTACTGAGCCCAAGATTGCTGCTGAGCTTACTTTGCTACATAATGTAAGTCCATCCCTCCCTGGAATGGAGAGGCACCAGATGGGTGGTAGTGGTTTGGAAGGAATGTGTACCCTGCAGTCAGTTTTTTCTTTTCTTCTCCTTCTTCTCCTTCTTTTTTTTTTTTCCTGTTGCCTGCTCTTGACCTTTCAAGAAGTATGTTAAAATGAGTACAATCCAAGAAGACATATTGTATATAAAATGAATGACAGCTCCTAGCGCCACCAAGAAAATCAAACCCTTTGTTTATTTAAGATTTTAAAAAAATACATCTGGGATTAGAAGTCACAGAGTTATAAATGAGCTCCCCGACCACCACCAAAAAAAATAATTGTAATAAAAATAATGGTACCATATTCCCTGATAAACTAGTGCCAGAAAAGCTCTTGGGGATCAAGTTTTTGTCAGTCCCCAGCTTTTACCAATTTAAATTCTTGGCAGCATATTAAAAAAAATGTAGAAGGTATTTGAGACTGCAATCCCTCAGGTACTAAATCTAGTGTTTCCTGGCACTAGATAAATGTTACTGGAGTTAAAACCTAGCACCACAGCACCAGATCTCCATAGCTGTTCATATTTATACTTAACAGACAAATATGTCATGCTTTCAATATCCCTTTACACGGCCAATTTTTTCTCACATTTTTTTTCTCTGATAAAAACAAAGGTGAGAAAGTTCCAAGCAGTGGCTGACATCAACTTATTTTTGTTTGCATTTTAAATTTCTGGGACACACCTCTTCTACCCTGAATTTGTTGCTTTATTCTGCTTTTCAGTTACCTTCTTGATAGCAAAAGAGGGAGAGTACGTTACCTGCCAGGTATACACATTTCCTTGGTATACCTGAGCAAGTTTTCCACTCTGCAAAGCTGGAGAAGAGAGGTCGTGCAGGATCTCATCCCAAATCAGACTGCTGCACTGCCGCAGAATCAGTCAGCTGTTCTCCTCCTAACACCAGATACTGAGTGCAGTTGGTGTTCCAGTCACAACTTTCCTTTTTTTTTTCTGCCTTGCCCAGGCTTTTCTTTGTCACCCAGACCCAGAGATTTTTAATCTAAATTCAGGGAGAGTCCCTGTGCTGAGGCTTCCCAAGTTCAAGAGAGACCGAAGCTCTCTTCTCCTGCTCCGGAGGGCTGTCACTGAGAGTACAGTCACACCTGAAGATGACTTTGAAGACTAAGCTATAGTCTGACCTTGCACCATAGATGTGAACCTCAGTATTACAGCTAACTTCAGGGCAGGTCCATAGTGCCTCTTCTGAAGACTCTCTTTGTTCCTTTTTTCCTAACTCAGGTCTTTACCTTAGCGTAACAAGCACCTGCCATAGTCTTTCATACTGCCTTATCAGATTATGCTATTCACTCCTTTCACACTTCTTTATACAAGACACCTTCTTTAATTGTTATTCTTTCTATACACTTCTGAATTTTCACAGACTTTAGACAGAGTTGCCTTCTGTGTAAATTGAGCCCCTTCATCAAGTAAAGGATTCAGTTTCCAATACTCAGTCATGGTTTTCACCTTTTGATCCTTCCTCTTAGAGTGGAACCACCACAACTGAATATAAAAAAGACATTAAATGGCTGGCTATAGGCAGGACCAACTATTCCACATTCCATATTCATGCTGTGCCTGCAAAAACAATGATGCAGCTCCAAAAAATTTCTGCCACCAAAAGATAATGAAACCAACAAGTACAGTGAACAGAAAAAATACCTGAAGTCACTTCTACATAAAAGTTATCGCATTCTATTCTCATTTCCATTCGTGCACCAACACTTTCATACCCACGGAGTTACACAGAATATATATCAAGAAACAGAGTGACCCAGATAGCTTCTTAGCTCCTGTTCATAAAAAAAAAAAAAAAACAAACAGCACTCAATACTACTTGCATTGACAGTACTCAGTGTCTTGATCAGCTGAATCCTCTGAAGGGGAGAAAAACAGACACATGTTTCTGAAGGATCACATCTTTCACCCAAAAGGATATTTATGTACAGAACTGCACCTTTGGAACCACTCAGGGGTTGAGCCCCTGGCTCTGAAGATAGAGTTTGGCCTTTTGCAGTCTGTTCTGTGCCTATCTTTTTGCTGCGTGCCTTGAGATACGCTCTTGCAAAATGAAAAATAGAGAGAAAAGACTCCAGCCCAGGAGTCCTGAAGGAGGGGAGAAAGGTTGGGTAGGACTGGATGGTTATGTATTTTCTATACTATATTCAGCTTGATATTGATTTCACCCATTCAGTGGACTGAACATGAACCTAATAATCAGATCCTGCTTAAGCCTTGTGCTTCCCTGGTAATTGACTTTCGCATATTGATTAAGATGTTGATGTGTCCCAGTATTTCTCAGTGGTAATGCAGCCGAGAATGGGCCTCCTCTCCCTGCATTCTCAGCACTCTCTGTACTGCTGTCACCACACTCCCTTTAATGGATAAAGCTGTCATTCTGAAGCTAGAATGTCTTGCAGGCAAAAAGACAAAATTAACTGTTCAATAATTTATGGGACATGGAAAAAACTTTACCCAACAACTTCAATTGATTGCTGTAAGTGTTTTGACTGCACTTGCCTGCTTTGCATAAAGTCAGCTACTTTGGAGAGCCTGATTTCCATTTACAGTAGTTTCTTGGCCCTCTCCACTATACAAGATTTTGAAGAACTGTGCCTTGCTTCAACAGATTTTCCTGTATTGCACAGACCTGGGTTTTTTTTTTTCATTTCCTCATAGTTTCATGAGAAAATCAGAATCTTCACTGAGAGATGGATAGCGAATTTAATAAGCAGGGATTAAACTCAAGTGATGTATTTTGGGGCTGTACTGAGTTTTTTTAACTCAGGCACCACAGAAACAGACAATTAGTGGACTATACTGATTGTATAGACAGAGTGAGGGAAAACTTTTATTGTTTCAGGCTAATAGCTGTTGAAATATCCTATCAGTGCAGAACCCCTGAACTGAGATAGTGGACACAGTCCAGCTCTTGGAGATGTGAGTTCCTATCACAAAAGGAAACCAATAGAGAGTTTGAGAAAGAAGGTCTACGTAGCAAATTATACCTCTTCTCAGAAAGTTTGTTGTTGTCATTTTGTTAGATAAGCTGGTACTTTTGCTGTATCTTGTATTGATCAGTGGCAACAAGGACTTCTCCAGAGCATTTTAGTACATCTTACTATTGCCAGAGTCTTTAGAAACAACATACTCTCTCCCACCTTGCTGTTTCTTTGTAAAATAAGTTTTAGTTTTCTTCTTTTGCTGTTGGTGGTGGTGGTGGTCGTGACATTTCATAGAATCATAGAATTATAAAATCCTTAGAGCTGGAAGGGACCTTTAAAGGTCATCTAGTCCAACTCCCCTGTAATGAACAGGGACCTCCACAGCTAGATCAGGTTGCCCAGGGCCTGGCCCAGCTTCGCCTTCAAGGTCTTCAGGGATGGGGCATCAGTCACATCCCTGGGCAATCTCTTTCACTGCCTCATCCCCCTCACTGTAAAGACTTCTTCCTTTTATCTAACCTAAGTCTACCCTCTTCAAGCTTGAAATAATTTCTGCTTACTCTGTCACAACAGATCCTGCTAAAGAGTCCGTTCCCTTCTGTCCTCCAGCTCCCCTTTAGAGCTATCAGGTCGCTCTATGCAAGGCCGCTATCAGATGACCTCACAGCCTTCTCTTCTCCAGACAGAACAGCCCCATCTCTCTCAGCCTGTCCTTGTAGGAGAGGTGTTCCATCCCTTGGATCATTTTGGTGGCCCTCCTCTGGACATGCTCCAACAGATCTGTGTCTCTCATATTTCTTCTTATTATATTTTCTTATTGTTAGTGAACTTGATGTTTGTGGAACAGGAGAAGCATAACGTTTGGCTAAAGTCAGGTGCAACAGAAAGAAGATTAGTGGACATTGTTCTGAGATACATATTATTTTTTATTATATTTCCATTATGTCTTACAACATAATTTTACGTATACTCAGTGATGTTTATTATTTTCATGGTGCATAAATTTGCCATTATGAAAATGTATTTCTATTATGGAGTGAGAAGAATAATAGAATTGTAGAATAACCAAGGCTGGAAAAAACCTTCAAGATCGTCTAGGCCAACTGTGCAAAGGGTTAAGGAATCTTCTCTAATACATGCTAACCAATCCAAAGGACTCAGTGCTTGAGAAAGGAAACCAGATCTGTCATCTTCTAGAGGTGTCACAGACAATGCGACATCAGAATCTGATGATCACATACTTACCCACCTCAGCTCAATTTTATACTGTTGTAGCACTGTTTAATTTCTCTGTCTCAAGTCCAGGTAATCGTACTTTCTTAGTTAACAATGGTATAATGACATTGACTTCACTATTTATCCAAAGCGTAGTTTTCTAGTAAATCTTTAAGATAACCTGTGTTCAAAATACCATGGCAGCTATACCTGGAGCTCTGTCTGTACTTTTAATTTCTGTTGGTAAGATATTAGCATATCAAAGCTTTACACTTCTAATGGGTATTGGACCTCAAACAGTAGGAAAATGTCTTTACGATGTTTCATGTTCTTGACTTGCTGCTCTCAAAAAGGAGCAGCTGGCCACAACCTGCAGTGAAGAGATCGTGGAAGATCTAAGAAGGCTTGCCTCAAGAAAAGAAAAATCCCTTTTTAGGTTTTTTTTTTTTTTATGGTCAGCATCCAAAGAGTTAACATGTGGTTATCTAGGGCCACATCTAAAAAAAAAAAAACCAAAAAAATCTGTACATGGTACCTGCAGTGTGAAGAGGAAATCAAAACAGAATAAAACAAATAATGAAATCATATCCAGTCATGTTTAGTTGCTTTTTCACATTTCAAGGTGTTAATACTGTGTTTCTCAGTGCATTCCCAGAACGTTTCCCAGATGGAGACACAAATACACCAGCATTTCCTGCCTCTATGTACTATATTTCCATTTGTTCTCCTTCGAGAAACTCTTTCTAAACAGACCCTCCAAGTGGGAGGATATGTTGCTTTCCAGTTTATTGTAGTGCTCAGTAGTTCAGCACCAGCCGTCAGAATTTTCAGTAGTCTCTGCAGTTTGCTGCAGAGCCTGTTCAAAGTCCAGGCCTCTGGAAGGATCCCCAGGAGGACTACAGCTGGGCCTGTTTGGATATCAAAGTCCAAATTAAAAATTTATGCCAGTGTTTGAAAAATATCTGACCAAAATCTTGGTATGGATTAAATCTCCCTTGCCATGCAAGCTTTTCCAACTGGGGCTTGAGGATTTATTTTTAAAGTGAAGAAAGGACCCAAATAGCTGCATAAGCTGATTCAGGTCAGATGTTTGTTAGCTAAATTATCACTGGTAATAAGACCTTTTAGACCTCCAGAGGACACTGAAAGAGCTCTGTTTTTTCTCTTCATTTTTCTCCCTTCCCTTCCCTTCCCTTCCCTTCCCTTCCCTTCCCTTCCCTTCCCTTCCCTTCCCTTCCCTTCCCTTCCCTTCCCTTCCCTTCCCTTCCCTTCCCTTCCCTTCCCTTCCCTTCCCTTCCCTTCCCTTCCCTTCCCTTCCCTTCCCTTCCCTTCCCTTCCCTTCCCTTCCCTTCCCTTCTTCCCACCTCCCCTCCCCTCCCCTCCCCTCCCCTTCCCCTTTCCCCCTTCCCCCTTCCCCTCCTTCCCCCTTCCCCCTTCCTTCCTTCCTCCCTTCCTTCCTTCCTTCCTCCCTTCCTTCCTTCCTTCCTCCCTTCCTTCCTTCCTTCCTTCCTTCCTTCCTTCCTTCCTTACCCCCTTCCTTCCTTACCCCCTTCCTTCCTTCCTTCCTTCCTTCCTTCCTTCCTTCCTTCCTTCCTTCCTTCCTTCCTTCCTTCCTTCCTTCCTTCCTTACCCCCTTCCTTCCTTACCCCCTTCCTTACCCCCTTCCTTCCTTACCCCCTTCCTTCCTTACCCCCTTCCTTCCTTCCTTCCTTCCTTCCTTCCTTCCTTCCTTCCTTCCTTCCTTCCTTCCTTCCTTCCTTCCTTCCTTCCTTCCTTCCTTCCTTCCTTCCTTCCTTCCTTCCTTCCTTCCTTCCTTCCTTCCTTCCTTCCTTCTTTCCTTCCCCCCTTCCTTCCTTCCCCCCTTCCCTCCTTCCTTTCTACCCTTTCTCTCTCTGTTCCCTTTCTTTCTGTTTTCACTTAAAGTCAGAAATCACAGGAAATCAATTGCATATAACTTAGCACAAAAAGATGCCCATCTATATTCAAGGAATAAGATTCTTGTACCTGCCAGCAATATAATTCAAAGTTGAACATCAGCAATAAAGCAATAAGATTACGTTGCTGGAATAATTTCCTGGGTCCTTGCCTCAGAGCAGAGCTGAAAGAGGACATGAGCTTGCTCTGCCACCTTTTGAATTTATTCTTCTGGGGAGGGCCACAGGATGAACTTGAACTAACAAGGAACAACTAAGAAGTCTAAACCAGTTGTGCTTTAGTTGATAATAACTTATTCACATCTTCATGGAAAATACTGTTTAGAGCTACTCACATGTCTGCTGTGGAACTACAGAAAATAGTTATTTTTTGCAAAATGACTGTATGTTAAGCAGGGGACACTACTGCATCTGTCAGATCTTACTTTGATTCCTTCCTTCAGTAAGCAAAGATCACACTTAACCAGTTATTTTACGAGGTTTTGGGTAAAGAATATCTATGTTAACCCAATGAGATTCATCCATGATATTCACTATGTGATAGTGGATCTTCAGAGTTTGCTTGATTTAATTTTCTTCAGAAGAAATACCTGAAGTGTGTGGTGAGCTTTTGCTCATATGATCACAGAATTCCCCTGACTTTGTCTTGCTCCATTAAAAGTCTCTGTGATTGACTTAGGTTTCTCTTGAACATACCTCCCACTAGCCCCATTTACCACTCCCTTGTTTGCACCTTGAAAGAGAAGAATTGATTAGCATCCACCTCCTCTGTGTCACCATGATTTTACAGATAAGAGAAGGAAGGGATTCAAATCTGCACAGGAATAGTATTTGATGGCCATGAACGGGGCTCAGACTAGACAGGGTAATACATCTGGCTTGCAGCTATGCCTAGAGTAGCTTAGTACTATGTTTTACTGAGTGAGCACAGCATCCAGTTCAAGAAGCCTGTAGCCCCTTCTTTGTCTTCCTTGCCAAAACCATGGAGACTTTTCTGTTCCTCTGGGTGAGCCTGAACAGCTGCAGCTGTGTGTCCTTGGGCAAAAGGATGCCACCATCTTACTGGGGTTCTGCAGAAATTTCTGGGTGCCACTATGAGATCCTTGGGGAATTTCACACAGGCAGTGAAAGGTATAACAGAGAAGAGGAAGCATTACCAGAAGGGCATGCCAAGGAGCAGCAGTAAGTCTCCTGAGCACAGTTTGAGACCCTTCAACAGGAGGGTAGTTCACAAGGGTGCAGAGATTTCTCCAGCGTGAGTCCTTACCAGCGTGGGCCAGACAACAGGAGCTCTGCAACCCACTCCCTCTTGTGACCATTTGTCATTGCCAGCCACTGCTGTACTGCCGCCAGGTACCTTTACAAATAACACCAATAAACACGAGTATCCAGGAAGTTCACTGCATGGTGCCATGCATGTGCGCACACAGCTGTGCATGAAGTCTGATCTCACCCAGAGAACCCCAACAGTGCTGGCATGTGAATCATAACCTGCACTGACCTATCAGGGGAGGGTGAGGAGCGCAAACAATACGGCGGGCCTGTGGCCTGGTAAGAAGTAATAGGTTCTGTGTCAGTGCTGTGGCTACCTGGGAGGTTTTCAATTTATTATTTTAATTCTTTTCATAAGGCAGGGTGTACTCTGCATCTCCTCTTCCAGACCATGATGATGAACACTCTCTTAACAAACACACGGGCAGAAACTTAGCATGCAGACTGGTGGCCCAAAACTGTATGGCGGAGAGTGTTTATGGCCCTCCTTTTTACTTACTCTGCTTCTGCAGACTCAGGAGGATGATGCTGCAGGGAAATTCTCTTTGTTTCTCACATGCCTCTGAGGGCCAAACCAGAACAAAGCCAGTGTTTATGTTCCCTGTCTTTCTCTGAGTAATCCACCCCAGGCCATCGCCCAAGCAGGGCCCCTGGGCGCGTTGTGTCTCTCTGGTGAACGCAGAGGGATTCCAGCTGGCCCACGCAGGCTGGGGTGGTCTGCCCCTCCATCCTCTGACAGGCCTGCCCTAATCTGAGCCGGCCCATAAACAAGAGGCAGGGGGGTGGGAAGCTGTCGCCCTGCTCCGTTGTGGGCCTCTGCCAGGCTGAAGATGGACCAATAAACAAGGGGTGGGGGCTTTCCTTGAGCGCTGTGACTGCACTTTGGCTTACTTGAGCCAGCTCCCAGCGAGAAGGGTTGGGCTGCTTTTAAATGTTTTCTTTTGCTTTCTGGTCTCCCTATAGGGCTGGCAGCCTCTGGAGAGCTGTTACATGTGGGCTGGTGTTCAGGGCTTACTGGCTAGCAGCCTGTCTCTCTGAAGCCAATTCAGCTTGCTTGCGCTTGACAACAGGAAAAGGTTTCTGCACATGACAATAATAAAGTATTTTTGCACTTTATTGCATGTATCTCCACTCTGGACTGCAAACCCTTGGGGACAGTATTTCTTTTATTTCTCTTCTTTCTCCTTCTAACCATTCCTCACAGAGAGCAGAGGGGCAATGCCCTGTGCCTGTCCTACTCTTTGAGTAAGTTGTTAGTTTCTGCAGGGAGACACAGCAGTTCAAAGAAACAAGTCTGGTAGGGCTGTTGGCTAAAGAATATATACTGGTATGTAAGAACAGAGAGCATGGTAGAAGATGATGCAGTTACAAAGGTGAGGCAAGAGAGATTGCCCATTTTATGTACATGAACATGCTGCATTTGGGTGTGCATGGAGTGGTTATTCATTCTTTCAGGTGGAAGATTTTCTGAAGCTATCACTCTTCTGAGGAGATAAAGGAAAAACTCTCCCACCCCACTGCAGCTGAATGGTAACAAGTACAATTGTTGCTTTATTTTATTTTATTTTATTTTATTTCATTTCATTTTATTTTATTTTTTATTTTTTATTTTTTTCTGAAATGGGAAGCGGGTGTGGTTTTACTCTGATGAACCAGGGAAACTTGACCCAGAGGAGTCTGCCAGCCTCAACAAGAAGTATGGATATCATTAACAACCTGTAACTGGCCCTCTTTTATGCTTGCAGTGATTGGCACTGTGGAGACCTCTGGCCTGTGGAACCTGTGTCAATTGCACAGGAGCATGCCTCCGCATAAAGATGCTGAAGTGTCCATTGTGGACATGGCTAGTGTGGCTAGCTGTGCATTTCTTCAAGCAAGATGGTTGGTCCTTATTTTACAGAGGCAGTTTATTGTGATGAGAATAACTGCTTCAGCCCTGAGCAGAAGTAGGATGGCAACATGGGTCTTCATAGGATCACAGAATTGTTTGAGTTTGGAGGGACCCTTAAAGGTCATCTTGTCCAACTCCCCTGCAGTTAACTGGGTCATCTACAGCTAGACCAGACCAGGTTGTTCAGAGCCTTGTCCAGCCTGACCTTGGATCTTCCTGATGGCCCAGTACTTCTTGATGAACTCAAAGGTGAACAGCCATCTGCCTCCTTTTCTCTGACTTTTCTCTGCGCTTACGTGGATGTTGAATCTTCCTTATTGTCACTTCTTTCTGAAGCGCAGTGAGAAGCCAGTTCTGAGACTCTCCTTGCTGCCTCAGTTCTGCCTTTTTGCCAAGGAACTGAATTGCCCTTTTTCATTTTTCATGACCCAGCAGTTTGCAGCAGATGGAAAGAGATGGTCACAAGCTGAGCCTTTCCAGTATGAGTCCTAATGGAATGGGAGTGGTTGTGAAGGGGGGAATAGATTCTTTTGCCCAAGTAGCTTAAAAGTGTTGTGCAGTTAAAGGGTTGCTGGTTAAAGCTGGACAAAGACAGAAAGGAGTTCATAAGGATAGGATAAGAAAGTAGTATACTGACTACTGAAAAAGTTTATGGTAACAAATACATGAAATGTACTTCATTGCAAGGAAGTACTATCCTTGTTGGTTGTCATAAAGTTAGTTCTGCTCACCTTTCAGCACATCTCAGTATTCCAGGATGCAGAAGGGTTTTGATAATAAGGCATTCCTCTCAAACCTGCATTGTTTGTTGTGAACTCCTGGGATCTTGAATATTCTTGCCTTCTATTCAGTTTTATGTTTAAAAAAAAAAAAAAAAAAAAAAGGAATGAAGAAAGATAAATTATTCTCCACTTAAGAAGCCAGAGCCTGTCTTTTTTTTTTTTCACTTCACTGTCTTTACTTGCAGGGAGACCAGAGTGGCCAAAGTGGGTTGCATCAGTAGTCAAAGGTCTTAAATTGAGCAATTGATCAGAAACATGCTGGGACATCTATGTGTTGCAACCTTGACAGACTTACCCTGTCACTGTCTTTCTCCTCTTGAGGGAGGTGACTAGGAAAACTCAGGAAGGAACTTGGGGAGCATAATAAGGCAATCCATTCTCTATTCCCTCAACTTCTTGTCACTTCAGTAGTGTGCAAAAGTGCATATTAATTTAGCTTCCTTGGGAGTCCCACCTTTTCCAGGAAAGAGTAGGTGCTGCTAAGTAAAAGGCACAGAAAATCTACCTTTTCTTGTGAGAGAGGGGACACGATATTTATCAGTGCATTGTATCTATGAATTACCTGTTTTGAGATACATAAAACAAATGAAAGTATTTAAAAGCAGCAGCAGAAAAGAAAGCCTGCATAAGAGGGTGGGGCTATGGTGTACCCCAGGCAAGCCACTACAAATCTCTGCATGAGAGCAAGTCACTGTCTAGAGATGATTTTGGTAAATGCAGAATAGGACCAAGAGTCCTTTTGTATACTGTTTTCTTATCCTAATCTTTGCACAATTGTCTGCACTCCACCCACCCATGAGCCCTTGCCTCTCTTACTCCGTGGGAACAGCAGCAGCCCTCTCTTGCCTGGCAACACAGCAAGCAGGAGCTGCATGAGTGCTCTTTTCTCACCACTTGTGCCTAAATTGAATGTACTCTAGTGAGCTGGATGGAAACGTCTGGCAGTTCAGGCTTGATCTGACTGTTGCTGGCTGGGAAAACTAGAGTAACACTGGAGACAAAAGAGCTGATACCTTCATAGCTGCAAACATCAGAGGCGGCAGGAACTGCGTACCAGAACTCAGTATAAATGATTATCTTTTGCAGTCGTCCTACACCAGATGATCATCTTTGTTACTGCTCATGTAGAAAATCTGCAAACATATGTAACCTGAGGTTCAACAAGCTGATAGGCTTGGCAGATAAATGCACATTCTTGCCTGTGAGTCTTAGCTCAGCTCTCAAGTATGATTGCAGTGGTACAGCACTGGCCAGATTCTGATCTCATTTACACTCTTGCCAATACAGAGTAACTCCTCTGATGCCAAAGTGTTGGTCTAAAACTATCCAAGTGTGGCTAGCACTGAAGTTTCATTGATGCCTAGTGTGAGGAAGAGTTGCATCCAAACTGCGTATCCTACACAGAAGACTTTGTATGATGAACTAGAATAATTGTAAAACGATGCACAGGCACCAGTGCACCAGTCTGGATTGTTTAAAAGTCTGAGAGAGATGTGGTAAATTTCTGATCCTGTGGCTGTTCTCTGTTCTCTGTTTCCTTCTTTCTTTTTTTTTTTTTTTCTTTTTTTTCACAAATATGTGTAGTAAAGTTATCCCAGTAGCTGGAACGCTCTTTTAAACGTTTATGGATGAGTCTTCTGATCCGTAGATGTAGGATATACTAGAACATCATCAGAGTTGACAGGCCAGATGGTATTCAAGCTTCCCTATTCCAAATGCTTCTGTTGATGCAACATGCAGAAAGGTGCCCAATACTCTCTGTGCACTTTCTTTTTGGTGCTCAGGAGGTTGACTATAAAATCACAGAATAATTGAATAATACTCACAGTATCATAAAATGGTTTGAGTTGGACAGGATCGTAATGTTAGATCCTAGTTCCAACTCTTCTGCCATGATTTCCTTTACACTACATCAGGCTGCCCAAAGCTACATTCAGCCCGGCCTGTACCTACTTAGACTTAATTGTGACTTAGCAGAATGAGACAAAGTGACTTAAGATATTGATATAATACAAGAATCATCTACACTTTTCTGTTCTGGCCTCTTTGTTTCAGACTGAGGTTGAGGATCAGCACAAGAGCTGTTTGTTTTTGGAGACAGGAGAGCGGCAGCACTATAGAAAAACTGAAGACTGGAGAAGAGCAAATGAAGAATGAAAGAAATAGGAGGAGTGTGGAAAAAACTTTATAAGCCGGATAAAGGGGAGGAGTAGAAGAAAGATGAGAAGAAAACTTCACAGGGTCAGACAGAATCTGATAAACTTTGACAAAAGCTTCAACACGCTTGGAAGGTGTTTTCTAAACCTTCTAGCCTTGTAACATTTTCCCATCAATAGTCCAGAGGTGAAATGATTTATGAATACACATGCTTACACAGTTCTCTGTGAGCATCTTGATAAGGTAAATATATCACTCAGCAGGAAGCTTCATTGCATACTAGTCTCCTTCCTCAGAGAGAAATTCTGTGTTGTGGGCCCCAGCTAGCCCTTTCTGACATACACAGGGCGTGAAGTTTTGTTCTTCATTAAAAAATGTCCCATCGAGATGTTTAAAGACAGATCTCCCTGTAAGGGTGAACACCCTGAATTGCCCTCCATCCAGTTCTTCTCCATTTAATTGGTATAAAGCAGTTTCCCCTCGGCTACTTCCTCCCTTGAAATTACACAAGTAGCCTCACTAGAAAGGCATAGGTAAATATTTTATACTGTGCACCATGTGGATTAGGAGCACAGCTCCCATTAACCAGAGCTGGAATCACGCAGCTGATTTCCCCCTCACACTGTGCTTGAAGCATACCCTACAGGATGCAGAGACTGGGCTCCCAAGTGCCACCTTATGAAGAAGGTGTGGAGCACTTTCATTTAATACTGCATGTGTTTCCATTAGCAGAGTCAATTGCTCTCCATCCTCAGTTTTAAGACTCCCTGTTTCTCTCTATTACAGCTCTATTTCCAAACACCAGCCAATCCTCCCTAGTCCTCCCGTCCGAGCCCACAAGGTTTTGATGATATAACACCGCAGCATCTTGGCTTTCATTTGGTTTAAACTTTTTATTCGCAATTATAGATGTGCTGAACACTGAGCACTTCTATTTCTCATGAGCTTACTGCTGCTTAGGAAAGCTGATGCACCTAGTGTATTGGCAATTTGGGGTGGCAGCTTAGGGGGTGTCAGTAGAGCAGAGGCCAGCATATCCTGAAACCTGCAAAGCACATGGGGAAAAGAATGTGGCTGCCACTTTGATTGAGAGCAACTGTTCACACAGGCGTGGTTCCTACGGAGTAGAAAATTTATGTATCTGTGTAAATTCTAAGCTAAAACTAGAAAAGGTTCATCCCATATGTAAAAATAGAGTTGTGGTTAATATACCGTACACTGTGGTCAATTACTACTCTGGGAAGTGGTGTCTCAGCTACCTGTGCGGTGCAATACAGCAACTGCCAGACGTTGGCTTTCCTCACTTCCATTTTTACCGCATAGCTATCTCCTCCTGTCTAGGAAACTTACAAAATAAAATTCTGTCTGGTCTGTGCAAGTGGGGTTATGTCACCGCAGGTAATAACAAACTTGAGTGTCCATTCATGAAGCAATCTTAAAGAATGGTTTTGTTCTAATTCAAAATTTTAACTTTCAGAAAATTAAAATTTCCTCTTTTCTAATGCGGTAATTTTAAAAAATAAAAATATCCAGAGAAAGGTTTTACTTAAAAAAAAAAAAAAAATATATCAAATTCCACAATTTCTTAAATAAGCCAAGTGCTTTCCTTTAAATTTCAGGTCAACTCTAGATTAGAACTAATTAGAATATTAGATTGCATGAACATATGAAGTGAACCAAAAGTAATCAAAATGACAGGAAACACACAAAAAAATATTTCTACTTGATTGGCATGATGCTCGTCAGCATTATCAAACCTCAACAGCGAGAGTGAAACACTTCCACTTTTTTAAAGTCAGAATGTCACTGAGATAAAGTTGTTCTTGGAAAGAGTTTTTATTTCTTTATTTAATCACATTCCTTAACAGAAATTTCTAATAACTATTTTTACCAGCTTAATCTAGAACACAACTGCTGTGAAATTCTACATATGACCAGTTTTTAACATGCAAATCTTCGCTACCTCCTTGCTGATCCTGTTTTTTGTTTTGAGCTCTTTGCTAATAAGTAATGAAAATGTTACAGCCTTACAGCTTGTTTTGTGGTTGCAATTACGTAATCATTATTAATGAAGCAACAATGTCAAAACTGTGTGAAACCAAACTCACATTTAAGCACTTACAATAAACAGATATAAAACAACAGATGTCTCAGTTTTTGTTCTCCAATGATTTCATCCCTTGTTAAAAATAAACGTCTGGTTTAAAAAAGAAAAGGGCTTTTCTCCACTCATACAAATTAATTGAATCCAGAGATTGGTGTTACAACTAAGGAGTTCTCTTTATTCTTTTTTTTCTTTCCAAAATTTGTTTGTGGGGATACTTCTTTTTTTTCAGTGAGCAATAAATTCACTTCAAAGCCATACAGGAATCCTCGGAAGTCAATGGTCATTTACCCCAGCTGAAGCCTTGGCCCCTGATCCCAGCCAGAGATGCAGCCAAATGCCACGCTTGCCTCCAGACTGGAACACCTTGAAAAACTTTTAGGATGTTTTAGAGATGGTTTCAGTCCATGGCTTTGTTTTATCCAACTGATACCTGTCATTTGCAAATGTTGGTTCAGATTTGGGTCAGAATTTGTCGATAGGTGCAGGGAGGTCTGTAGATCTCTGGAACCTCAGAAAGCCAGCACTCTGTTTTATGCAAACATCAAACGTCCAGATGCTTATTTGAACCATCCACATCTGTTGAGTCTGCAAAACTGGGCTGGAAATTTAGTTGGAATAGGGTTTCCTACAAGATTTCATAGACTTCATAGCTGAACTTGTGGCCAGAAATACCAGAGCTTCTTTTGGTATTTGAGCACTTTTTATTCCAGTGCTAACTAGAAGTGTGCAGGTTAAATTTAATGAGTGGGTGGGTTATGCAAAAATTCTAAAACTTCACAAAGATTCAGATCTAGTGAACAGACCCTGTGAACAACAGAAATACTCAATAGGAAACTAAAACACTATTAGCTATTTTTGAAGCAAAGAGAAATATGTTAGAACTGGATAACTTTTCGGTTCTTTAGAGGATAAAACAATGTCTTTAATACAGAATCTTTTTTTTTTTATTGTTATTTTATTTTAAAAAGCATGGAAAAGCACTTAAAAATTTTGTTCAGGTCTAAGTGAATGTCAGTGTCCAAATTTAGGATTTGGATGATGTTTTTTTCATTTGCCAACCCCTCTGGCACTGGAACAAGTGCAAAACAACTGTCTGTGCACTTTATTGCAAATCTTGCACAATTTTAAACACACAAGCAAAGGCTCTTGCAAATTGCATTCTGAGAATATAGCACATTTATGCTTACAGCACTATAAGCAATGACAAGATGTTTTGAACAATCTGTTTTCTCAAATTAGATTAACATCATCGAGAAGCACAATCTGCTCATTGACACCAGAGGGACGAAAAAAGTCAGTGTTTTCTGTCCTCCTTCAGGACCTTGTTTTGGCATTAGATATCCACCGTCTATGTCATCATGAAGGATGCAGTGCACTTTCAGAGCTGCTGTAGTTTAGAAGATACACTAGGCTCCACACAGCTCTTACAGTAATCAAGCAGCAAAAATACAACAGCAAAAATACTGCCATACTTACCATAGCACGCGTTACATGCAATCCACTTTTCAAAGTAATGGGCTAACAAAATTACCTAGCACATTTGTCTGCACCTACATAGCAATGTGTGACACTCCTTAAGAGACTGTTTTAAAAAAAATAAAAATTCACACACAGCTTAATGAGTATGTAAGATGTTAGTTTATAGCTATAGAATTGTTTTCCTGCATAGTGCCTACCTGCCGTGGAAACACAGACCTTCCCACTGTAGCTGAAATTGACAGTATCTTCCCTTTTGTGTATCCACAATTACAATCAGATTAAGTTTGTGCATTGTACAAGTACTCACCTATTCACACTTGCACTGTTAGTGCTGGGAACTACCAACTACTTTCAAAATTTAGGTATTGCACACTTTCCATCGCAAACACGGTTTTTATCATCTGACACAGCAAAGTCAAACCGCAGGAGACTGCAACTGAGTGTGACCTATGGCTTAACCCTCAATCAAAATTAAAATAGGTGATTACTTTCTGTTTTTTGTTTGTTTGTTTGTTTTTGTTTGTTTGTTTGTCCATTCGCACGCGCGCGCGTGTGTGTGTGCATATTACTTGTACTTCCAAAGGAATTCCTGGGAAGCATGTGTTGTGTTGAGTGGCTGCATGCAAACAGCTTTGGAACTGGGTAACTTTGATCTTTGACTTACAGACTACAGGGCAAAGGTTAAAATCACAAGCTTCGTCGTTCTGTTGACAGCAGTCTCTTTTGAAGCTTCTTGCTTTCAGTGAAAGTGATATACAGTAATATACTAATATTCAAATCTCGGTGTCTTTGATTTTGCTTGACAAGAGAAAAAAATATCAATCCCATTAACTTTTGTTATTTGATAAACTTTCTACAGGTAATGTCAGCAAGAATCTGCATATTCTTGCATATATGTACTTGTAGAAGTGAAAATAAAGATACTGTCAAAAGACATATTTGCATACATACATAATGTGCAAATAGAGAAGATTTACATAAGGAAATTTGGGTGCAGATGACTACTTATGTGTGCAAGATGGAAGCTTGCTATAATAATCTAGGTTGGAAAAATTTGATCTTAGGAGACCTTGTTAACTATGTGGATGTTGTAATTCTTATGGGCTGTAGACATTTTATAAGAAGTCTATTAAAATGAGCCAAAACATAAAAAGGCAGTTATAATTGTAATGGAAATCCATTGCATGAAGACTTTGCACTGCTACGAACAAACTACATTTATATTGCCTTTTACATTAAAAAAGAGAGAGAGAGAGAGAGAGAGCTGCAAGAATTTACTGAAATCTTATAATACCAGGAATTTTGACTGCCTTGGCAAAGTGAAAGCTTCAGTTACTCAGACCTTAATACCAAGTTGTTTGCTTACTGCCACGCAAAGACATTAATAGCATCTAGTCCTTAAATTGATATGTGAGGCAGATCTTGCAGCCTAAGACATAGAGCAACAGTCCGTGGTGTAAGGCTCCATGCTAGTAATCAGCAGATTTGTAGTTTACATGTAGCTAAAGAATTACAGCTGTTTCATACAATGGGTAATAAATGAGCAAGACAAAATAAATGAGCAAAGCAGTCCTGTCCCGCTCCACCCCACCCCCTGTTCCTAATTATCCTGTCTCTTGCAGCATATCACTCCCATTAACTTTAGCTAGTGTTTTTTTTGTGTGCAGGTCTTGGGACAACTGTACCCCAGAGCAAATACACGGGTGACATAAGCAGCAGCTGGAAAAAAATATATATATCTAGCACGAAAACTGCTGAGAAGTTGTGAGAAGTAAAAGCCTCATAACATTCTTTAATTTGCTCCACCTTCTCTTTTAATCTGACTCCCTTGCACACAAGTCGTCTGCTCCTTACCTTTCTTTCACTCCTGCACAAAATATTACTAACACTAAATGCCAAAATATGGCATGAAATGTACCCCTTTACATTTTCTAAGCAAGTTTTGGCCACTGTTTACTTCACTGCTGAATTTGACCTAGAGGCATCCATGGCACATACAGCTGTCTTCACTGGATCTGGCTTTGCTCTGTTTTCCAACATGTACTTTCTCTTTGTGATGGCTGGGTGCCTCTCACAGGAACCCCAGGTAGTAGAAAGTCCTTGCTTACACAAAGCTCAAATGGAAAAAATCCAAGCTGCCTTCTAAACACTTTAAAATAACACTTTCTAATGCTTCCTACGGGTGATGTTGACACATTTACAATGTTGATTTAAAAGGCAGGGGGAACATAGTTCCTCCTGACACCACAAATGTAAAGTTACTGGCCCACCCTATCACTGGAGCCACGCTGAAATGGCTGCCAGCAGATCCCGAGTGCCAGGTATTTAAAACTGAGAAAACAGGCAGATGGCGGCCTCTGTGGTTATGAGCAAAACTTTTGAAAGCTCCCCTGCTTTCAGCTCCCCCAAGGCTAGAGTTGCAGTCAATACCAAGCACGGATACTGCAGTTCCTGAGATATTTGGCCCAACAGCTCCTGAACTCTCTGTGAACCATTTTAGCCCAAGTTTGCTCTACCAAAGTGCATACTGAAGATTTCCTTCGTTTCTTTACCTCGTCCTTCATTCACAGTTTTTTTTTGCTGGAACTAATCTGACTGTAAAGGTTTGTCAGTCTTCAGATGTTCTAATTTCTCAATCACCTGCTCTGACATGATCCTGATTTTCTTCAATATTTCATCTTCCACCCCTGGGAAATTTATATCTGTTCCTGGCATTTGTCTCCCATCTTCCTTTGTGAACACAGAGGGGAAAAATTCATTTCATTTCTTTTTTCCTCTCTCCCTCTCCCTCTCCCCCGTCTCTACTTTTTTTTCCTCAGCAAAGTCTTCTTCTGTCAATAAATTACTCCTGCCACAACCGAGAGGCCAATTTTCTCTTCCTTTGACCCCAATATTTCTTATAATTTAAAATAATGTATTATTATTAATCTTTATCTAGTAGCAAGCTTCTTTCCATTCTTTGTCTTTCCTTTTCTTATTTTGGTTTCTTGCTTCCATTCAACCCTTTCTACGGACCACTGGACTCGATGTTTTAAATTTTTCACATGTCCTTTCTTCACCTTTGATTAGTTTTTCATTTCCTTGTTCTTTATTAAGTGTTGGCAACACAGTACTCTAGGTGGCATTTTCCTCTTTCCTCTCCCTTCCTTCATCCCTAGTCCATGCTGAACCACAGCCCAGAATGATGTCAGGAGAGCATTTAGACACTTTTTGAAGATGTGATACTGACCGCTCTGCTCATTAAAGGCCTTACAATACATTTTGCAAGAACAAGAACATTAACCCCTGCATCCTGGCCCAAACCCAAATGGACTGATTACTTTCTTCCTGCCTGGACTCCCCATGTAGTTTTGATGGGATAGATTAATCTTTACTTTGGGATATCAACCTGCATCATAGCACTGTTATCTGCATGTACCGCTTTCTACACCAGCAGTGACTGGATGAAGGTTCTTTCTCTGTTACAGAAAGTCTTACTCTAATTATTCCACACTGAAAATAGTTTGGGAATAAAGGTACTGGTTGTCTTTATTGTTCCATGTTTCCTACTAGAGGTTTACGGTCAGAATTCTTAACTCTTCTACCTGCAAGCAATTTTTGTTTTCTCATGCAGAATGTACTGATTAACCATGACAGGCACTACCTTCATTTTTTGTTCTTTACATTCTTATTACCTGCACTGCTCAGACTATTCACATCCACCACCACAAATGCAGCCTCACACAGGACTTCTAGCAATGGTCTCCAGCCATAATGGTCTTAAAGAAGAGCTGCAGCACTTGTAGAGGGCTTTCAGCTCAGAGATTCCTCCCATGACATCATGCATTGGAACAGAGGGAAAGCACAGTGATGTGTAAAGCTCACACTGTTGGCCCATGTAGCATAAACAAAAGCAGCAATCTGTTTCCTCAAAATAGGTGTTGGAGAAAGACTGTGAGTGACAAGAGCCAGAAAGAAAACATTTCTAGGAGTGCTGAAAGCATTCCGTAGGGTTGAAAGTGAACTAATAAGGCAGCAGTTTATTTGGGTTCAACTCCCATGACTGGTTTGTGACCTTTATACTCTTCTTTATTTTTCTAAAATAAATGGACAAAACTGTTCCACTTTCAATTCCCATTGTTACTAAGAGCCACATCCTGCCCACATGGCTTTTGCCACGAAATGACTGGAGGACAACATTTGACTCACCCCAGATGACATCCACTATTTCCACAAGATCCACAAGATTCTCGACCACCTTTTCACTATCTTTCACTGTGTAGGATTTTGACTTCTGAGCTGTTGTAAAAAACCCTTCTTTTCATACTTTTTCTTCCTTTTTTCAAGGTTTGCTGAACTCATATCCTGGTTTTCTAGTCTTCCTCAGCATTTTTTAAAGAAAAAAAGTGACAGTGCAAGGCCTTTATCTGACTATTGTTCATGAGCTTTAATTTCTCATCTGTTCTTCCTCCCTTTCTTTGTGGCTTTTTATTATTTGCTTTGCACCTGTTGAGCTATATTGCTAATTTCTTGCCTTCCACTGTTGTGAATAAGACCACCGACATTATCACAAATATCTTTGAACTCTCCTTTCTCCAAGCCTGAACTCAGTGTTATAGTTGATTCTGTTCTTCATTGTGGCTTCCAGACAGTTCTTTTAGCCCTCTACCTATACTAATTATGCATTTATCCCATTTGTTTAAAAAGTGGTTACCTCCTTTGTGAAGCATTTCAGAAGGAATAACAGAGAAGAGAAGGGAAGGGAAATAAAATCACTAGCACAGTAGAACACAGGTGGTTATAAACCCCAGTATTTCTACTGCCAGTGAGGATCAAGTGAAGCAAAATGATTCATTGATAGACTCTATGATCCTTCAGTCAGCTAAATGGAGTCCATTTTTATTTGAATATTCTCTGATCACCTTGGCAAAGCCATCTAATGCTGATCACACGCAAATCAGCAACTTTGATTAAGATTCTTAAACAAATTCCTGACTCAAGCAAGCAGGTCCTTTCCTTCTTTTTCATCATTTTCATCTTCCTTTTAGTATTCTTCCCTTCGCTTCCCTTCATTTCCTTTCCCTTCCCCTTTTGCCTTGCCTTCCCTTTTGCTTTTCCTTGTCTTACTTCTTAGAAGTGAAGAAAAGAAAAAAGTATTAAAAGTAGCAGCAAAATAAAGTATGGAAATTTGCACCAGAACTGAAGATATGTTTTGCAGTACCTTTATGTTTCTTTGGAGGCATTGTTTATATTGTGCATGGTGTGATAAGATGTTTCTTTAATGCATTCACAATTGCTTGGCTTATTTTATGTAGAGAGGGATTATGCTGTGCTATGTCTCATCATGTTGTTAGTGAACATGACACAATACTGGAAATTAAATGTGACAGTTAAATAGCAAAAGACAAATAATTATTTTCAAATCAAGAGTATGCTACACCTTAATTAGCACCTCTCAGCACTTACCAGATTTTATTTACAAACATTCTGGGCCAAAGTCTTTGCTCAGTTGTAACCATGCAAACATCTATGGTGCATGTTTGAGAGTTAATTTTCTGCTGTGTTTGCACTTCAATTTTGTAGACAATCTCCGCTATATTCCTTTCCAAAGTGCGATGGCAGAAGATGAAATGTGATTAAGGTGGGGATTGAGGGGGAGGTATATTGAAGGCATCGCTATGAGGTATGTGACTAGAAGCAATGAAAGCAGAAAATGTGGTTGAAAACAACGCTGAAAGACTCAACCCAATCTCAGGAGTCAAGGGATTTATGAATGTAAAAGTAATATGTCTGAAGGGACTGGTATGAGAAAAGGGACTGCTCCCTCACAGTCTTTCTCATGCATCCAGCATTTATGCAGTGACAGCAGCTGCTGCTGCTGACCTTGGCTGTGCTCTCATGGTTGTTTTGAAGAAGAATGAACTCCAGATATATGCCACCAGGCTCTGAAGTCCTCTTTTCAAAAACGCATACACTACGAGGGGATAAATCTTCGAGGAAGACAATAGGACTTTGACTATGGTGTCATTGGGGTATGTCTGAAAAAGTTAATCTTAAAATCCAGGCCTTCACCTGGCCCTGGTGAGGTTGCGTACGTGTGTGTAGTTGTGGGTGTTTGAGTGTTGCTTTTTATCTTCACCGAGAAGCAGCTGTGACTTGTAGCGTGTCTTATAAATTCATCTCCTGAAACTTAACATCATCCTGTGTCTGAACAAACCAAAGTCTGAGAGACAGACTGTTCACTGTTATCCTTTGTCAAATATGCAATTCTGTGATCCTGTGGGAAAAGGATACAACAAACCCACAGAAAACCCAGAGGAGATAGC